>NW_026294436.1:46217726-46297726 GCF_007827085.1 Peromyscus californicus insignis | reverse complement strand
GCCACGTGCATCTATTGAATCTATTTCAGAAACATTTATTGGAAAAAGACTCTATGGGTAAGGATTTATTAAGAGTTGAGGATACAGAGATGAATAAAACATCCTTGTCCACACAAATTTTCATTCCAAAGCAGGAGACAGAGAGAGGTAGAAAATATGTATTAGCATATCATGAAAAGGGAACAGAATCACAGACAAAGCACAGATACACACAGATTAGATGGTGTGTGAGCTCTGTGAGAGAAGAATGCAGGAAAGGCTTTCTTGGGGAAATAATGTTTGACATAGACTATGAACGGAATGTAGAATGTCCTCCAAAAGCTGTGTCAAGCACCGGTCACTGTTTGTGGTGACATTTGGAATGTTGTGGTACATGGGGAAGTGGGCTCTAACTGGAGGAAGTAGATCAGGTCAGGCCTTCATTCCCACTTAGAATTTTTTTGCTTCCTGGTTCATTTTTTGTGAGCAGCTGCTGAAGTCACTCTGTCAAACTTTCCCCACTATGATGGGTGGTAGCTTGAGTGAGAATGGCCTACACATGTTCAGATATTTGAATGTTTGGTCCCCAGTTGGTGGAACTGTTTGGGAAGGATAAGGAGGTATGGCCTTGTTGGAGGAGGGGTGTCACTGGAGTGGGCTTTGAGCTTCCAAAAGCCCACACCATTTCCAGTTGGCTCTCTCTTTCTCTTTCTGCCTCATGCTTGTGGATCAGATAAATAAGATCTCAGCTGCTGTTCCAGTGCCATGCCTGCCTGCTGTCATGGTCCTGGTTATGATAGTCGTGAATGCTAACCATCTCAAACGGTGAGCCCCAAATTAAATGCCTTCTTTAATAAATTGCCTTGGTCATGGTGTTTTGTCAACACAGTAGAAAAGTAAATAAGACAGATGGGTTGGATCCATGTAGAACCATCATCTACAACTGATATAGAAATATATGATAAATATTTTACATTGCTATAGATTTTAGTTATTAATACAAATTTAAAGTTCATTTTGTTATACTTTATATATATATTTCTACTTGTTTAAGGTATTATTTTTATGTAACTCATTTAAATTTAATGGATAATTAAGAAATACAGATTAATAATTAGTCTTCTATGATAGTCAAACTTATAGTCATGGTAAGTTTTCTAGGTATACGTAGATATAATTCAGTTAGGTAATCTTCAAACACTTCAAAGACCTAAAGAATATGGCATTTAAAATGTTTTAAAAACTTAGACTTTCTGGACAGTGAGGCATGTCTATTCCTGGCAGCACCAATTTACTTCAAAGAGAAAGATGGGTGTCGAAGACAGTCTATATGGAGTTTATTTTTTCTTGGCAAAAAATAGCCATTTGGGCAAGAAACTGTTCTTGCCTGGACTGCTTGACAAAATGTTGTATCAACTGAACATGCAGGACCCATAGGAACATGAACACTGAACTTTGCAAGACAAAATGGTCCTTCTGGTTCCTGATTCACAGAGGAAACTGTCAGACATTCTGCAGGACACAGAGAAAAGTGACTGAGAGATTCTAAGCCTGTGGGCTTGTGGGGCGTTTACCCAACCACCCCCACAGTTCCCCAGAGTTTTCTTGAGTGCGAGCAGCAGGAAATATTAGATAGAAGGATTTATTGCGGAGAATATCGCGGAGATAAACAGATAGAAAATAAAGGATAGCCTCGAGAGGGCCTGGAACCTATTCCAATGGGTCCCCGACTGTCTCTGCCCCAGGGTTTTTATAGAGATGCCAAGGGGTGGAGCAAAAGACCTCCCCCCCCAGTACAGTCAAGTGCAGACCATCCCAGACACCTGCACTTAGGCCCGTGGTCTAATCATCCTCTATGCGGACCTGCTGGGTAAACCCACGAGGAACCCGAGAACGGGCTCCCACAGGTCCCCCTTTCTTAATATATAAAAAAATAACTATTAATGGCTTACAGCAATCTTCATAGCTGTTACACCTCCCAATATGGGAGTAGAGGATGATAAAGATGGCATTTCTCTTTTGAATTAGGTCCAAGGTGACTACAGCAGTCTTAGCTGCCTCAAGCCCTTTCTAAACCAAAAACTCTTAAGGTGACTACAAACTTAAAGAATCCCTTAGCTTCATCATTACCATTAACAGGTTAACATAAATATTGCTATACATAGTCACAATTCTTTCCGTCTTACAACTCAAAGCAAACTCTTAACAGAACCATTTGAATTAGCATATATGGTGCTATATATAGTTAACAATTTTCTCCGTCTTACAACTTTAACTCAATCATTTGAATTTTCTTGCTAACAGAACACAGGAAAAACTTCAATGTATTCACATCAAACTTAAATATTTTCTTAACTCCACAAAACCAGGGTGCATTAATATCAATAGGTTTCTGTCTCATAACTCAATCTCATAACTCATAATTCAATCTCATAACTCCTCTTCTTTATAATTTTTTAAACAAAATCTCAAACCTAGTTAGAAGAACCCAAACTCATACAATTCCTACAAACCCATATTGAAAAGCAATCTTCTCAATCTAACCATTAACACTTTGAAAACTTAGCAAAACATCCAAAAGCAGTTTCTTAATAAAACTCTTTACACTTGAAAAGCAGTCTCTTAATATACCCCATTTGCATTTCTTACTAACAAAAACATGACATTAATCCACTCAAACAACTTTTGAAATTAGACTAAGGAATATTAACTCTCCCCCTTTTCTTTATAATTTTTTAAGCAAAATCTCAAACCTAGTTAGAAAACCCAAACTTTTCCATTTAAACAGTTCCACAAAACAATTCATGAATCACCAATTAATAAAGCATATATGCATACACAAAACTGCATCTTGATTCTAGGTAGAAATAAATTTCTTCATTTAAACAGTTCCATTTTTAACCCAATTCCAGAAAACAGTTCCTAGGTCATTACTATAAGTAAACTCAAAATTGTCCCATTGCAATGAATCTCTATTGTTCATTTCATTTCTTAAGTGCCAAAATTCAAATGATAAATTCTGGTACTAGCCTTCCAAATATGAAGAAATCCATAACCAAAATCTTTTTGTAGTTTTATCTCATTTTAAGTTCAAAAAGTTCAAACAAGAAACATTCTAGTATCCGGCTTTCACTTCCAAATATGAAGAGACGTTTTTCAACCAAAACTTTTTGCAGTTAACAATTTTTGTTCAAACAAGCATCTCTGAACTTATTCTCAAGCCAGAGACCTTTTTAGGTACAGTAGTATTCTAAACCGCACCGTATTTGATGTTAGCTCAGGTTTTTCTGTGTTGCGTCGATTTTCCACGGATCTCAGCTGCGGATGCCTTGTGCTGGTTCTGGCGTCCGCCATTCTTAGCTTCTTAGCGGCTTCTGGAACTTTTAAAAACCGCTCAGACTGCCTGCTTTGCAGTCTTTTAGGACACTAACTTCTAGATCTCAGGGTTTTTCATCATATACATTAAGCATAGACTCACACTTAACATTTACACTTTTTTACAAACTCACATATAACATATTAATATCTACTTATTTATACTCCTTAAGGAAACTATAGAACTACTTTAGCAAATATATTTCTTATTACTTCTTATTTCTTATGTTCTTATTTAAACTTACATTTACAACTAGCATCTTTACTTCTTACAAGCTTATTACTACATGTCTTAAGACTACCTTAGATACTTCTTGCAAGCTTATATATATTCTTAAAGGAACTCTATAGATCTATTTTACAAACTTATATAAGGCTACCATTAGCATATATCTAATTTAGCAAACACCTAAAGATTTCTTTAACACAGATCTAACAAGACAGAATTTTTACAAACTCACAAATCTTATTTTCATCTTTTTCTACTTCTTTCTCTTAATTATTATCACTATCTCTATTAGAAAGATTCTCTTAACTAGACAGGAAGTACGTACATCATTTCTAAAGTTTAGAGTTTATAGTCAGCTTTGTTATAAAGCACTGGGATTTAGTGAGTGTTGTTGTTATAGAATTGTGATAGTTGTTGCTAGGGGACTGTAACATTCTCGGGACGAAGCCACACTCCAAAGTTGCCAGTTCTCTCAGCTGTTACAGAACCGGCAGAAATGCACTGTCAGCGGTAGACAGTTTTTAACTAGAGGCTGTTCTTTCACCCAAATTCATAATAGCTCCCCCTATGTACTTCAATTCAGACAAACGTTTTCTATTACAGCAGAACTTTTGGTTTGTTCTACCGAAAAACTTCACTTTACGCTGACGGTGAAATTACCATATTTAGCTGCTGTAAAGCTCTTTGCCAAATACTGCACAGCTATTAGGTGATATGAAGTATTTTTCTAAAGGAGCTAGTAAGGCCAAAAGTGGCACAGCTCTGAACTCCATTTCCGCACTGTTTGCATTAACCAGTGACAAAACCTCAGAAACACTAATCGAGCCACTTTCATTCTGGTTCCTTTATAGGAACGTCATTGGAGCTGACCCTTCCTTAGTTCCACGCTCCTTACCAGACGCTCCGGTAGCACCGAGCTTCATTCTCCTTTTGTGAAAAAAACACAAACATGTCCTCGACCCCATATTAACACAGGATCGGGACCCTTCCATAATCCCGAGCAGGAATCTTTCCATTTCCCATTACCCTCAGCTAAAGGACCAGGAAGATTGGAGTGAGCTCTAATATGGCCCACAAAGCATGGCAGCTTTCTTTTGTGGAATAGCGTCTTGGATTTGTTGAAACATTTTGACTGGATTGTTGTTAGTTCCAGTATTTTTACCAAAACTGTTACTATTCAAAAGAGTTAAGAACATAGATGTTCTTTCATGAAACATATCCTTCATTAGCTTACTCTGAGAAAAAGCATTTTCAGGATTTAGCATTTTCATTTTATTAGCTTTAACTACTGATGTTATTAGCAGCTGTAATATTTAGCATTGATTTCTTATAGGGAACTTTCAGGTGAAGCAACTACTTTTTTAAGACAGCTAGATTTTCTGAAGTTTGTTTCCCATCTATAAAGCAGTCATTTCTTTTTGAATGCCTGTTTCTTATCCCCTTAATTAGATTTGCAAAGGAATTACTCATTGCAGGCAGTTTGTTCAAAAGGCAAAGAACTTTTTTAATTTCAACATAAGTTTCTTCATATCTAAGACAATGTTCAGTGTATAAACTGCTCTCTTGCTTTCTTAAGGATTTTAAAGTGGCTTGTTTGCTCTTATAGGTAGCTTTTTGTCATCCAACTACCGTAAAAACTTTGCACAGCTATTAGGGTAAATAAGGCATTTTACCAATGGAGCCCCAAACCGCGAAGCACCTAGTTCCGTATCCTTTCAATTTTTCATTGGAACTGACACTTAAACTCTTAGACGATTTACCTCCTTATTCTTTTAAAAGCTGTATTTTAAGTTTACCATGAACGTATTTTCAAGCTGACAAGTGTTTCAGGGCAATGTCGCCATCTTTAGCAGAAAAACTACCTTTCCCAGAATGCATTTCCCTTATATCAGTTTATAATATCAGTCCCATATCAGTCCCTTATATAATTTTCCTTATATCATTTCCCATCAGTCATTTCCCATAGTTCTTTTAGAGTCTGAGAGTCAACTGGTTCTCTTTTACCAGACTTGCTTACAAATTCTTGCCCGGGAGGTTTGAACAAATTTTTTTGCTTTTGCAGCGGGAGATTTGAACAAGCAAGCATTTTACATTTTCATCTATGGCACATTGGGAGATTCCCATTCTCTCCTCAGCTGGCTTCAACAGGTGTTTCTCCTTCATTTGACACTGGCCCCCAAATCAGAACTGTACCTGCCTCGTTAGCACGCATTGAGGTGGGCAATTTCTGATAGCAACTTTCCTCGGGGCTTGTGTTTGTCTTAGCCAGTCAGTGAAAAACAAGATCATGTACAACAGCTTTTCCATAGCTCCTTCAGAAGAGATTTTCTCCCACTGATGTTATTCTCGTTTTGCTTGTTCCTCCCTTCAGATGTAGAGCTTCAGGTATCTGTCTGCAGCTCTGTACCTCTGCTAGCTGCCTTTGGAGGTAGGGGCTCTTTTTTCCTTCCCAAATCTGCCTTAAATTCTAGCAGCTTTTTCAGGTCATATATTTCTGGGGAGGATTATGTCCCTTCTGTTTCTTCGGAGCTTTCCCAGACAGTTCCCAGTTTTGTCTCAGTTTATTCCCTCTACCCCAGAAACAGTTTCCGACACTACAGTGGCGGCTTTCCCTGCTACTGAAGGTAGGGGCTTTTTGTCCGTTTGTTTTCGGGGTCTGTGTGGTTTGCGTACAGACTGAAAATCTAACAAGAGGTTTTTGCCATCTCTAAACTCCCATTAGGACAGGTGTTTTTTCCCTCAGGCCTTCACCTGGCCCAGTCCCCCAGTGGGTTGCATTTGCTTGTCTGGGTGCTCAAGGACAGAGCTTATGCCAGAGGCAATCACCCCTTAGGGCTACACTCCCTCATTTCACCGGGAGTCAGTTGAAACAAAGCTTTTCTCAGAGATGCTTTCTCTGACAGAAAAGAAAGCTTTACTCCTGGATAGTTCTGTTCTGCCCTGGCTGGGCTCTTTCTCCAGACAGCGTTCTGACCCAGCAGCACAACTGCTTCAGACACAGTTCAGCTTTACTGTTTTCCCAGAAAGGTCCTTACTCTGATAGGAAAGCTTTTCTCAGATGTCTTTTTGCAGTTGTGGACCTATCAACCCGGGACTTGTAGGAAAGTGGACAACTGTGCTGTTCCCACTGGCTTTAGTTTTGGTTGTTCATTAGCAATCTTCCCCTGGGTCCTGCACCTTCCTGCCTCAACTCTGTGCTCCAGGAAGTTTACCACTGCAGGAACCCTAGTATCCCTGAAATGCACTCCAACTCAGAGACGCTGGCCAGTCGCCTCTGGGTTTTTGGTCAGAAGCAAGGATACAATGCTAACAGTTTGCATTGCTTCAGGGGATCTTTGCATTAGGACAATTAGGAGCACCTTTTCATTCTGAAATGCTCACTCAGAAACAAAACCCTTAATGCCTCAGCTCAGCTGTAACTGAAAAGCTTGGCTTTTTTGCTTTTCTCAGGTGAAGTTTCCTGCCCTTTTGGGCTCTCTGTAGCTTTTCACCCACACTCTCCCAAGCATTTCCCTCAGGGTACTCTGACCAGCTTGAAGAGACAGAACTTAGAAGAGGTTTTTAGGAACTTCTCCCTTCCTCCTGCATTGTAGGAAGGATTTTTAAAGCTTGAAAGAGAACTTAGAGGTTTTGCTGTCTTAAGAGGTTTGTTGTTTTCTCAGAGCTAATCACAAGTGGTCCCCATACTAATATCTTCAGGTGATTCTAACTTTTGTCCTTCTGAGAAAGTTAAAGGCTTTAGCTTTCAAGTTTAAGAGCTTTTGAGAAAGATGAAGGCTTTTTAGAGAGTTTTTCCCCCCAAAATTTTCCAAGAAAAGCTTTTAATTTAAGAGAAAGATTTTTTCCCAAGAGAGAAAGACCACCTTTTCCCAAAACTTCCCAACTTTAAACTTTTTGGCTTTTTACACCCCCATATTTGCCTCTGGGAGAAATCACTTTCTCCTGCCGCTTGGACTTAACATTTCAGCTGTCCCCAGGTCAAGAGCTTCCATAGGAAACTTTTTCTTCCCCATAAGCTCAGAGAAGAGCTTTTTTACTACCCGTAAAGCCCAAAGAAAGATTTTTTTCCCAGTTTGCATTCATAGCCCCCAAAGTTAGAAAATTGAAGAGTTTTTCTGTCTAGTTGCCTTACTTATTTTTTCCTACACAATCTATCTTACATTTCTAAGTTTTTCCTACACTATTTTACTACCCTATGCCTTATTTTTCACAGATAGAAATTGAGAAAGCGATACAAGATAGAAAATTTTGACAGAAGAGAATTTCGCTGCAGCATCGGACATCCTTCCAGTCCGCTTTCCTTTTCTCTCGAGGATAAAACCCCTGCCTCTCAATAATATATATAAATATATATATATTTCCATAACACCGGCATGCCTTATCCACTGGCAGGGCTGACTCAGCACTTTCGCCAAAAACTCTGTAATAAAACTATTATTTTCCTTTATCTTTAGTCCCTATTACTTTGTCTTTAGTCCCTGTTCATTTGTCTTTAGTCCCCCCTTTTTTTAGTCCCCCCTTTTTTTTCTTCAGTCCCTTTTTTTCTTTTTTCTTTAGTCCCTGTTCATGGCGCCATTCTGTGGGGCGTTTACCCAACCACCCCCACAGTTCCCCAGAGTTTTCTTGAGTGCGAGCAGCAGGAAATATTAGATAGAAGGATTTATTGCGGAGAATATCGCGGAGATAAACAGATAGAAAATAAAGAATAGCCTCGAGAGGGCCTGGAACCTATTCCAATGGGCCCCCGACTGTCTCTGCCCCAGGGTTTTTATAGAGATGCCAAGGGGTGGAGCAAAAGACCTCCCCCCCCAGCACAGCCAAGTGCAGACCATCCCAGACACCTGCACTTAGGCCCGTGGTCTAATCATCCTCTATGCGGACCTGCTGGGTAAACCCACGAGGAACCCGAGAACGGGCTCCCACATGGGCTGAAGATGGATGCTCCAACATTGCAGAGGAACTTTGGATGACTATCCAGGCAGACAGCTGTCTCTGTCATTCTAGATTTTAGAAGTTGCTTACAATGCTCTTCCTGTTTACATAGATAATATCATAACCTTTCTGAGGTCTTTGATGTAGTTGAAGACTAGATAGTTATAATTTTCCTTGGTTATGATAAAAGATAAATTAGATATGAAACTTTAAACTCACAAATATAGGATAGATAGAATATTTTCTTTAATTTTGTCAAATACAAATAGACTAGATATAGTATCTGTAATTCTTGCTTGATAGTTGTTCTATTATAGGTAATTTTACTATGTTGAGGTTAAAACCTTCCTTTTGAAAAGAAAGAAAAGGGGAAATGATGGGGATGGGTGATGGCTGTTTGGCCAATGGTGAGTCAGAATAAGGTTAGGCTGGACATTCTAACCAGAGAGAAGGGAAGGAGAAACACAGAGAGAGGAGATGCTGCCAGCTGCCACCACGAGAAGCAAGATGTAAAGGTAGCCATAAGCTACGAGCCATGTGGCAAAGTGTAGATTTATCGAAATGGGTTAATTTAAGATGTAAGGACTAGCTAGCAAGAAGCCTGAGCCATTAGGCCATATCATTTGTAAATAATATAAGCTTCTGTGTGTTTATTTGGGTCTGAGTGACCGTGGGACCATGGGGCCACGGAAGCTGGGTGGGAACAGGAAAACTTCAGCTACAAACAACAACAGCCCCCCTCAAACAAACCAAAACAAAACACCCAGACAAGCTGGGTGGTGGTGGCGCATGCCTTTAATCCCAGCACTGGGGAGACAGAGGCAGGCGGATCTGTGAGCTCCAGGACAAACACACACACACACACACACACACACATACACACACACACACACACACACACACACACACACACACACACACACAAACAAACACCCAGACAGATGATTTCCATGACCAGGGGAGATGGTTTCTGGAAAAACTGTGTGATATGTAGATAGAAATATATATATATGTGTATATTTCTCTCTCTATATATATACATTTCTATACACACACACACACACATACATATATATATATCAGAAGCATCTATCAATAGTCATATTTATTAAGATAGGACTAATCGACACGGTAAATAAGAAATTCTTAACAAATTCCAAGGTGTTTTCAAAACAAGGAAGAAGAATCAATTACCCCACAATGCCATAGGATACCAAATAAAGACGATGGGTATAGCAGAGGTACTATATAGGAACTGTGTTCCAGGAATCTCAGAGATGATGGAAATGTATGAGGGCTCTTTCCCAAAGTTGGTAAATGGTCAGAAAATATAAAAAATAACACAGAGGACGGGCAGTGATGGCGCATGCTTTTGATCCCAGCACTTGGGAGGCAGAGCTGGGTGGATCTCTGTGAGTTCGAGGCCAGCTTGGTCTACAGAGCCAGATCCAGGACAGGCACCAAAACTACACAGAGAAACCCTGTCTCGAAAAAGCAAACAAAACAAAACAACAACAACAAAAAACCCAAAAAACAAAAAACAAAAACAAACAAATGCTGTGGGATGGTCTGTATGTCAAATGCTCTGATTGGTCAATAAATAAATCACTGATTGGCCCGTGGCCAGGCAGGAAGTATAGGCGGGACTAACAGGAGAACAGAGAAAACAGGAAGGTGGAGGGAGACACTGCCAGCCGCCACCATGACAAGCAGCATGTGAAGATGCCGGTAAGCCACAAGCCATGTGGCAAGGTATAGATTTATAGAAATGGATTAATTTAAGATATAAGAACAGTTAGCAAGAAGCCTGGCATGGCCATACAGTTTGTAAGCAATATAAGTCTCTGTGTTTACTTGGTTGGGTCTGAGCGGCTGTGGGACTGGTGGGTGATAGATTTGTCCTGACTGTGGGCCAGGCAGGGAAACTCTAGCTACAAACAAACAAACTAAACAGGGAGAATGAGTGACATTTGAAAGAATATAATATCTAAGAAAGCAATGTACACTGGAGAACCTTTGATTATTACAGTTTTCCGATGTGTTTTGTTTAGTAGACAGGACTACTAGAAGGGTCTGGAAGGGTCTGGACTGAACATGACCATGAGAGGAAAAGTGGTTGGGGAGAGCAAGAGAGGAAGAGAAGAGAGAGGGTAGCAAAGAGAGTACCTGGGAACCCAGAGACCAAGAGGTAAAAAGGATCGGTAGCCAAATGGCTGAGGTTTTATAGGGATCAGAGGTCAGAGGAAGGGAAGAGAGTTTAGGGTAGGGAACAGAGTATGCCAGCCAGGATGACCCTGTAACAGGTAGGGATTAAGGGAGACTGGCGGTGAGGGGCCGCTTTGATTATGTTAACAGGCACCACAGTTAGCCATTTGTCCAGAGTTTGAGACCTAAAAGAGTGTAATCTACCAACTAAAAGACTATAATCCATTGTCCCGGAGTTTGAGACCTAAAAGAATGTAATCTACCAACATCTATAATCAATGACCACTTGACAGATGGCTAGGCACAGAGAGAACAGACTTTGGATTTTCGTTTCAAATCCTGTCTCCACCTCTGCGGTCTTGCACAAATGACGCAATCTGTTTTTTCACTCCCTCATCTACAAAACAAGGATAATATAGTATTACCCACTGCTGTGGTCAGTCTTCATTTCCAACCTGATTAGTTTTAGAATCACCACGGAAACACATCTTTGTGTGTGTCTGTTGAAGTGCCTCCAGAAAGATTTAACTAAATAAGGGAGACCGATTCTGAATGTTGGCAGCAACCATGCAATGGGCTGAAGTTCCAGACTGAATAAAAAGGCGGAAGAGCCCTGGACATTGGCATTCATCTCTCTCTGCTTCCTGACTGTAGATGGGCTATGACCTCATGTTCCAGCTGCCATGTCTTCCCCACCGTGGTGGACTGTATCCTTTCTCATCCTAAGCCGAAAGAAACCCTTCCTCCTTGAGTTATTTATATTGAATATTTGTGTCTCTTATTAGATATTTGCTCACACCAATGAGAAAAGGAACCAATACACTTACGTTTTAGGGTTGTTAAAATTGAAGATGAATTCCTGGCACATGATACATATGACAGTTGTTTATTAGTACTGATATTACCTGCAGAAACAGTAAAACAATGTCTTTAAAATTGGAATCACATTCGAAAGTCTAGAGCTGGATTTTCCGATTCCCTGTTGTAACTAGTTAAAGGCAAAGAGTGAATGTCTTGGCATATGCTGATTGGAGATGAACATTGTTCTCACTGGATCGTAAGACTGTCACTCTTAGTCTGATGGCATTATTCTCTTTGGTAATAAAATGGAGAGCAATAATATGGTTGGCAGTTCCAGTCTTAAATGATTATAGATCATAATTCAAGGCAAGAGGGTCTCATTTCTCCCACCCCAGCCTCAACACAGCAAGAAGGACAGGAAGGGACATGTCTCAATTGTGTTATGCGCCCATCCTAATAGCTAGAGAAATGGGAACCTTATCAGTAATTACGCCAAGACCCCAGAAAGGCAAATGGGCCAAAGCCGATAAATACGATTTTTGTCACATGAGTTAGTGTCTCTTAAAACCACATGCTCGTTATACTTTGCATCTTATGTAAATTATATTAAAATTTATTTTTAGATAGTTCTACAAAACAAGGATAGAAATATCAATAGTAACTACTCTTTTTTTTTTCTTTTCTTGGTATTGGGGATTGAATTTAGAGCTGGTACAGGTTAGCAATCACTTCACTACTGAACTATATCCCCACTCCCACCCCTATTTTTCCCACTTTTTGTATTGAGACAGGGTCTCACTAAATTGTCCATAGTGGCCTTGAATTTGCTCCGTAGCCTCATTGAACTTTTAATCCTTCTGTATCAGCCTTCTAAGTACCTGAGAGTACAGGCCCCCATTACTGACTGTACCTTCTTTTCATTGAGTGTTTCCTATATGTCACATATAGGTTTGTATTTTTGTTTTTGTTTTTGGTTTTTGTTTTTGAGACAGGGTTTTTCTGTGCAGCTCTGGCTATCCTGGAACTCACTCTGTAGACCAAGCTGTCCTCAACTCACAGAAATCTGCCTGCCTCTGTGTCCTGAGTGCTGGGATTAAAGGCCTGAGCCACCACCACCCAGTATCACATATAGTTCTTAGTGTACTAACTCACTTAAACTCCTTTTTTTTAATTTTTTTTTTTTTTTTTTGTTTTTCGAGACAGGGTTTCTCTGTGTAGCTTTGTGCCTTTCCTGGAACTCCCTTGGTAGCCCAGGCTGGCCTCGAACTCACAGAGATCCGCCTGGCTCTGCCTCCCGAGTGCTGGGATTAAAGGCGTGCGCCACAACCGCCCGGCTTAATTATTATTATTATTATTTTTACTTTTTAAAGATTTATTTATTTTATTTTATGTGTAGGCATGTGTTTGCCTACATGTGTATATGTATACCATGTGCAAGCCTCATGCTCACAAAGGCTAGAAGCCCATTTCAGACTCCCCTTGGAGCCGCAGTTACAGAGAGTTGTGAGCTGCCATGTGGGTGCTGGCCTCTGAGGAACAGCCAGTGTCTTAACTTTGTAGCTACCTATCTAGCCCTCAATAAAAATTTTACAACAGCCATTATAAATGGGGAGCATGATTGTTTTAGTTTGGTTTTCTGTTGCTGTGATAAAACTCTGTAACCAAAAGCAACCTGGGGAAGAAAGAGTTTATTTAGCTTATATTTATTTATTTAGGTCACAGTCCATCATTGAGGGAAGTCACAGTAGGAACTTATGAAGGAACTGAAGCAGAATTTATGGAGGAAAGCTGCTTGTTGATTCAATCTCTTGTTCACTCAGTTTTTCTTTTCTTTAAAAAATATGATCATTAATTCTTTGAGAACTTCATATAATATATTTTGATTGTATTTACCCAAATCTTCTCCTTAACTCCTCAGATCCACCCTCCCTCACTGCCCTAACTCCAGCTTCATGTCTTATTATTATTATTTATTATCTACTCAAATTTGTTCTGTCCATATACTCTGGGTATTGGGCCATCCATTGGAGTATGGTTGATTTAACAGAAGCCTTAAAAAAAAAATCCTGACTCAAGCAGGGTGGGGTGATGGATGCTTTTTTTTTTTTTTTTTTTTGGTTTTTCGAGATAGGGTTTCTCTGTAGCTTTGGAGCCTGTCCTAGAACTCACTTTGTAGACCAGGCTGGACTAGAACTCACAGAGATCCCCCTACCTCTGCCTCCGGAGTGCTGGGATTAAAGGCGTGGGCCACCACTGCCCTGGTGTAATGGACGTTTTTAATCCCAGAGGCAGAGGCAGGTGGATATCTGTAACTTCAAGGCCAGCGTGGTCTACAAAGTGAGTCCCAGGACAGTCTGTTATAAGAAAAAAGCCTGTCATGAAAAACCAAAACAAAAGCCAAAACCCTGACTCTCCAAACCCCAGAACCCATGAACTGTCCGTAGCCCCCTCCTTAGGGATGCAGGCTTGTAAACTTTCCCACTCTGTGCTAGCCTGTTGACTGGCTTGATTTTGTGCAGGTCTTGTACAGAACCACTGTGCCTTCATGAACGCAGAAGATACTTTTGCTCCGATCCTCTCCGGACTCTGGCTCTTACAGTCTTTCTGCTCTCCTTTTTGAGATGGTTCCTGAGCGTTGGGAAGGGGTTGTGCTACAGATGTCCCATTTGTGACTGAGCACTCCACACTCATTTATTCTCTTCACTTTGACAAGTGGCGAGTTTCTGCATGCACAACATCCACGGCACAAAGAAACTTCTCTGATGAGGTCTGAGAGCTGCATGAATCCTGGTGCAGAGCAGTACACTCCTGGATCTACAGAAACGGCTGGAGCTGCTGGGAGATATGGAATCTCCTGAGTGCCTAAGGGTCTAAACAAGAGCCACATCCAGCCCTGAACCCTGATCTGCAACATCTAGTTTCCTTTATGGCTTGAGCCAATTTGTCTAGGGATGGTGCCACCCACAGTGGGCTGGGACTTCCCACATCAAATCATCAACCAAAACAGTCTCTAGGTATTGCAGAGGAAGCTCAGAGGTCAACAGTACTGAGTCTTCTTCCAGAAGACCAGGTTTGATCAGGAGCACCCACATGGCAGTTCACAACCATTTGTAACTCCACTTCCAGGGCATCCAATGCCCTCTTCTGGTTCCCACAGGCACCAGGCACTCACATGGGTAAACATACATGCAGCCAAAACACCCATACATATAAACTAATTCTTTTATCAAATGTTCTTTAAAACACACAAAAGGTCTCTTGATGACATGGCCAGAGGCCATTCTTCAACTGAGGCTTCTTGCCTGGGGACTCCAGATTGTGTCAAGTTGACAACAGCTAAACAGCACCATTATTATCACCAGATTAAAAACAAGGAGGTTGAGGAAATAGAGAGGTTGTTACTTGCCCAGAGGTCATACATCAAAAAAAAAAAAAAAAAATGTGGCAGAGCTGGTAACTGAGTCTTGGTAATGGCATTCAGAATCTGGACTCTCAGTGTAGGAGCCAAAACACCCAATGATACTGGATATGGAAAAAAGGAAAGAAGAGAAAAAGAAAAAGAGAAAAAAATTATACTTAACGGAGATTTTGAATCTAAACCAATAGATCAATTTGGTTTTGGATGCTCAGAAGATGTTGAAGACTTAGAAGTGTTTGCTGAAGGGCAATCAGACTGCAACCCACAGATCCAGGGAGGCTACCCAGCAGGGGGGACCCTAGGATGACTGTGGCTTATAATAAGTTTTGGTTTTGCCCAGTCACTGGGCACACTTTAGTGAAACATTTCACTATTAGGATAAGAATATGTACCGTATCAAGCTGATGAAAGAATATGTTGGCTGTACTTTCAGGAAGGATGGCTAAAATTTTTTTAGATTATGGACTAGCCTATAGAAAAATGTCTGCCGTAAATCAAACAGTGAAGGGGAAGATGAATAGGAATCTCACTTACACAACTGAAGTAAAACATAGCTCTCTGAACAGATGAAGATAGGTTTTTTCTGTATCCCAGAATCGAATCAATATTTATATGTATAATTCAGCTATTATTTGACTTAAAGGGCTTATTGGGAAATGTTACCATTTTTACTATTTTCTACAGAGAAAATAATTTCCATTATCAAATAACCCTGGACTTTTGAATTATAATCTGTTTTTATGTTTAAAAACAGAAAAAAAAAAAAAAAAGAAGTGTTTGCTGATGGCCAGGGTGCATTTGACAAAGATCTATCAATGTTCTAAATCACCCAGAGAATGCATTAGACATGATGTATTTTAATACCCTAGGGAAGTGTTCACAAAAAGCACATTCTTGGGTATTAATCAAGAGTTCACTTGTAGTATAAAAAATTTTATCAGTTAAAGGTTTAGAAACTATTTAAAATGTAGAAGCTGAGAGGGAAAGCAAGCTTTGGGCCCATCTTTAGTTAAAACATAAGTTTTTGTTCATAAGGATGTTGTGAAATATTTCTGAAGGTTCAGTGACCCATCTGGACACCTCTCTTTTCTCTGGGGTCTGTGTCTTTCATCCTGCATTCCTGTGTCTTCATAATTGCCATTATACCTGTCTATACATCATTTCCTTACAAGACTATCTGATGGACTTCACTCTAACCTTCTCTAGCTATTCTTAATTACTTCAGAAAGGAAATCTAGAGACCCTTTTCTTTAAAGCAATTGGTTCTAATTTATGGGAAAATACATTTACAGTAAAAGAAATTGAAAAATAGAAATGAGGAAGTAACAAATCTTCACCAAATTTTAACAACTTTGACAAGCCATCCCCTCACAATTTACCAAAATGAGTCAGTAGGCTGAGACTAAGGTAGTTTATCATCATCATAATCTTTCTTGGAGCTTGCCTTTTTTCATGACCAGTATTTATTAGCTTTTAGATGCTGGGCTCTGTATGAGTCAGTCACCTTACATATACTAACTCCTTAGAATCCTATTTCACATGAGGAAACAGATACAGAAAGATTGGCTATTAGACCAATGTGGTTGTTGCTGTTTATATCTTAAATATCCCCCCAAAGGCCCATGCTTTGGGAGATACTCATGGGAGTTTGTGCAAACTGGAGGGGGTGAGAGGCCTTCAGGTCACTTGTAGTATTCCCTTGAAAGGAACTGGTGGAGCGGACCCTCTTTGCCTTCCCCTCCCCTTGCTCCTCGGCATGTGAGGACACGAATGTTTTGCTTTTGTTATGCATTCGAGCATTATGCTACTGCCTTACCACAGGCCCCCAAAACAGTAGGGACAACCAATCATAAGCTGAAATCTCTACAAATAGGAGCCAGAATCAAATCTTTGTTCTAAGTTGATTATCTCAGGCATTTGCTTTGGTGACGGAACTCTGACTAACACTGTGACTTACTAAATCACGATGATCTATGAGTCACAGTTTGTGAGGCTGCCTGGCTCTTAAAGCCTGTGGCCTATCTGGAGTAGCCCACGCCAGGACAGAAGCTTTGACAAGCAGAAGTGTGGGACAGGTTTGCTTGTTTGCCCTCTGTTTTGGTGGAGGTGGTTGCTGCTGTGTTGTGAAGTGAGCTGTAAACACTGCTCTGGCAGCCTCCTCTTGACCAGAATACTTGGCAAGGTCACCATTGCCTTGGTGATGGCTCCTCAGCTTTGGAGATTCATAAACTTGATTTTCTCAGTTAACCAGAGATGTTATATGTCTTGAAGGAAATCCACTCTGACAAAATGCACAGGGTGTTACTGTCACAATCTCACAAAGGCATATTTTTCCAGTCCGAAAATACTTTCTCCCTATCTGGGACTCAGGTTTCTTGCTTTCGGGAAACTTGAAAAGTCTACAAAGGAGTTTGTGTTGTTTATTTGTTTGTTTGTTTATCTATTCATCTATTTGCTTTGTTTTTTGAAACAGGGTTTCTCTGTGTTGCCCTGGTTGTCCTCAAACTCACTCTGTAGGTTAGGCTGACCTCAAACTCAGAGATCTGCCTGCCTCTGCCTCCCAAATGCTGGGATTAAAGGTGTGTGCCGCCACTGTTGGGCTACCTGGGAGTTTATTAATGAGAGTGGAACTAGCAAGAGAAATAGAAATTTTAAGGGGTAATATTTCTCTTAGATGTTAGGCATGATAAATGAAACATTCCTTCTATGCCAGGAAACACAGCTGATGGTCTATATTTTCAGGTTTGAAGTCTTTCTTCATGACTCAGAAACTGAGTTGGACATGCCCAGTACTTGTCAAAATATTTGTCCAGGTTTTTTAAATAAAGACCTTATCCACACTGGTGATGCTCTGTAAGTCTTTAAACTCCAGGGCATGCTACCATGTGGATAAAGAATGGTCCTTGCAACCAGGAAGTTACAGCTTCACCACATAATTTTACATAGGTAAAATTAACAAACAGGAAAGCCTGTGGTATGAACCCTAGGTGTCCAAAAGCCAACTAGGACAGAAAAGAAAGATTACTGAGAGCTAGAGTAATCATGGAAAGCTTTAAAATTGACAGGAAACCACAGGAATGAGTTAAATTTAGACGAGTGAAGGAGAGATATGGGACACCCTGATGACATGAAAGTTATGAATGAGGCCATTCTTCCCAGGAGAACAATGTCAGTGAGTAGATGGTCACTGTGGGATTGGTGCTTGATAACAGCAGGCTTTCTAAGGCAGAAAGGCATTTGGACACGATTAGTTGGGAATGCAGGCTTAAAATAAGTTCAGGTGTGTAGCCAGGAAAATGTTGTGGTGGTCCTGACCTGAGATGCCGAGGGACCCAGCTGAGGTTGATGGGAGTGCATGGACAGAACAAACTGCTACTTAGAAGGTCTCATCATTAGGGGAATAAAATAGAAGAACACTCAAGTTTGGGCCTGGAGAGATGGCTCAGCAGTTAAGAGTGTTTTATTTGCTGTCTTGTGAAGAATCCAAGTTTGGTTCCCAGCATCCTCATTAGGTGGCTCACAACTGCTTGTAACTCCGGCTTCAGAGAACCTAATCTCCTCACCCCCAACACATGGCACACACACACACACACACACACACACACACACACACACACACACACACACACACCACAGGGATACATACATATACACATAAATAAAAATTAAAAATAAATCTTAAAAAAGAATGGGTTAAAAAATAAATAGTTTCTCACTGGGTGGTGGTGGCAGGTGGATCTTTGATTTCAAGGCCAGCCTGGTCTACATAGTGAGTTCCAGGACAGCCAGGGCTACCCAGAGAAAACCTGTCTTGAAAAACCAAAGAAACAAACAACAACAAAACACAAAAAACCAACTGGTTTCTCCTATGTCCACTGATATTTATATTTACACAGTTTTCCTCCCCCTTTTCTTTGTTCTGTTTCTTTAAATCTTCTTCCCACCTACATGTAAAACAATGAGGAATAAAAGATTTGTGATAAACTAGTTCCTGACAGTTTATAAATAAATGTTTATCTCAGTGAGGAAAGTCTCAAGAATCAGTTTTGTTTTATCATCTATCTATCTATCTATCTATCTATCTATCTATCTATCTATCTATGCTGTGGATATCGCTCTGTATAAATAAAATGCTGATTGGCCAGTAGCCAGACAGGAAGTATAGGCAGGACAAGCAAAGAAGAGAATTCTGGGAACAGGAAGACTGAGTGAGGAGACGCTGCCTGCCGCCGCCGTGAGTACCAACATGTAAGATACTGGTAAGCCACAAGCCATGTGGCAAGGTATAGATTTATAGAAATGGGTTAATTTAAGATGTAAGAACTAGATAGCTAGAAGCCTGAGCCATTAGGCCAAACAGTTTAAATAATACAAGAGTCTGTGTGTTTATTTTATAAGTGGGCTGCAGGACTGCCGGGGATTGGCAGGAGCCAGAGAGAAACTCTCCAGCTACATATCTATCTATCTATCTATCTATCTATCTATCTATCTATCTATCTATCTATCTATCTGTCTGTCTGTCTATCTATCTATCTAATCTATCCATCTATCTTTTTGAGACAAGGTCTCTTGTAGCTCAATGTTGTCTTTGAACTCACTTGGTAGCTAGGTAAGGTTTGGAGCTGTTTGTTGATTCCCCTGTCTCCCTTCCCTCAATGGCTGGGATTCCAGGTGTGTGCCCCGACTCTGGGTGAAAGATCTTTATTATTGCTCGCTAGTTGCCTTCTTTCATCATTGCTTACATGCTCCCCGCTTCGTTTCTTTCTTTCTGTCTTTTTTTCTTTTTGATATTTACTATACAAAAGCTAAAGTCTATAATACCTTTTTGATCAATTGTATGTTCACCTCAAGAATCTCTTGAGTTTCATGGTGTTCCTTCAAATACTGTTTCATTCTATTTTAAACAATAAGAAAGATAATGTAGTTAATACTCAGTACAAGTCTTTGTTCAGAAAGATTCCTCTCATTCTTTATAATGTGTCCCAGTGTTATTATTTTATGTAGACATACTGCATTTCATCTTGTGCCTTTCATCTGAAGATCATAAAGCATGCAGCAAACATTAATTAATTCTTACAACAACCTTCTGAACTATAATTAGTATGCATACACAGTAGATGAATCACCCCAAAGACCAGCAAAACATAGCTTTTATGGGGAAGAATAGGCTTGGCACAACTTAGTGCATAAGCAACCTTATGCACTTTAGGGCAGGGAAGGATGCATCAGTTTTTAATTTAAAATAGAAAAGAGTCTGGGTGTGGTGAGTACTAAACTTTCAGCACTCAAGAGGTTGAGGTGAGAAATCTTGAGTTCTAGGCCAGCCTGGACTAGGTAGGGAGTGGGGGTGGGGGAGGAATGAAGGAAAGAAGGAAAGAAAAAGCGAATAATGGGATTTAAGTAATAAAATACCTAAATAATGACTTCTCTAGGTTTCCACAAGCAACGAACAATTGGACTTTTTGCAACAAATATCATCAATAAAACAAAGAAGTGTTAGAGGTTATTAATGCCTATCCCTTCAATCTTATTGTCACTTGAGAGACAAGCTCTTTAGAAACAAAGAAAGCCTTGTCATTAGCTGAATCTTTGATTTAGGACCACGCAGAGAAAGTGTGCCATGGGCTGACTCATCAACCCTGCTTCCCGCACAGATTTCCCTGGAGTGTCTCTCTTTTGGGTGTGCAGCAGGCCAAGGGCAATTTAGCTGAAGAGAGAGAAAGATCTTCATTACTGTTTTAGGATACTCTCTTTAATAAAAAACAAACAACCCCCCCCCAAAAAAAAAACAACCAATAATAGGAGACCGGAGAGTTGGCTCTGGTTAAAAAATGCTTCCTGTTTTTTTCCAACAACCTGAATTTAGATCCCAGCACTCAAGTCAGGTGGTCCACAAATGCCTGGAGCTCCAGCTCCAGAATCTGATGTCTCCTTCTGGCATCTTCAGGCACAGACACATGTAGTACAGACAAACACATGAATAGAAAGAAATCTTAAAACAAAGCAAACAAGTCCAGTGCATGTCTTTAATTCCAATACCTGAGAGGCAGAGGTTAGATCTCTGTGAGTTTGAGGCCAGCCTGGTCTACAGAGTGAGTTCCAGGACAGCCAGGGCTATATAACAGAGAGACCCCTGTCTCAAAAACAAAGAGAAAACGAAACAAAACAAACAAAAAAATCCACCAAAAACTAATAATATATTTTATTTTTATTTTTAAGTATGTGTGTGTGTGTGTGTGTGTGTGTGTGTGTGTGTGTGTATGTGTATGTGTTATATGCTTATAAACCCTAGGAGGTCAGAAGAGAGTGTTGGATTTCCTGGAGCTGGAATTATAGGTACCTGTGAGCCATGTGATGTGAACTTAGGTCCTCAGCCAGGGCAGTATGCACTCTTAACCACTGAGCCATTTCTCCAAATTTATAGAATTTATAAAGAAAAATATTTAGGAGAAAATAGGCTTTCACTTCATAACTCATTGAACAATACAGACTATGTACCAATAATTGCTTTAGTCATGAAATGGAGTTAATACCTTTTTCTTTTGAGGGAAGCTCATCTTCATTCTAGCTTTCTAATATGGAAAAAATTAAATATATTAAAATTTATTAACATAAAATATATAGAAGAATATCATAAGACCCTGAATATCATCTCTTAAATATAACTATTATCTCCTGGGCCCCTTAGTCAAGCATAATGGCTAAGAAATGAGCATTTTGCAGAAATGCCCAATTCCTTGCTTTGTTAACAGCTTAACCTTCTGAATGCTAGAATTATAGGTATGTGTCACCATAAGCAGCCTCAAGTGGGAATCTTGAAAACCAAAACTTAATTTATTGAAATTCAGTTTATAAAACAAATATACATATATATCCCATAGTCAATTTATTTATTTGCTTGTTTATTTGTTTATTTACTTTGAGACAGGGTTTCTCTGTGTAGCCCTGGCTGTCCTGGAACTCACTCTGTAGACCAGGCTGGCCTCAAACTCAGAGATCTGCCTGCCTCTGCCTCCTGAGTGCTGGGAATAAAGGCATGTGCCACCACCACCCTGCTCTCCATAGTCAATTGATTAAGATGAGAAACATCGCTATACACTGAGACAAAAGGTCTAAACTCTTAAGTAGCAAGATTACTTTTTACCTGCCATCTATTAAATCATTTGCCAGATATTTGACTAGGCATTTACTCAACATGCTTGCCTTTTATTTAACTTGTTCAACAATACTGGTAAATATTAATATCCCTGTCTAAAAGGTGAGGACTCAGAGTTTAGGAGAAGTTAAGTGACCTAAAGTTATTAAGCTAATGGTAGTAGAATTCATAGCTAAAGTATTGAATTCCCAGGTTCTGTCTTTGTTTTACAAACTGAAGATCCACTAGGGCACAATCCAAAATAAAAAAGTTACTGTTAAGAGGAGAAAGTGGTTACTTAACACGGGGGTGGGGTGGGGGTGGGGTGGTGGAGGGGGAGGGGGAGTGGAGGATGTGTGTGTGTGTGTGTGTGTGTGTGTGTGTGTGTGTGTGTGAAACTCATAAAAGTTGTCATAATGAATCATTAAAGCTAAGGTAAAGGAATGAATCAAGTCTTCCTTACTTCAAAACTACATAGCTTAACATGACCTAATGAGTGCTCAAATTGCTCATTAATACAATTTAAAATGTCCATATTTGCATAATAAAGTACAATCTAATCTTGCTCACTGTCACCATGCTAAGTCAGAAGTTGTATAAAATAAACCATGAATTAGTTCTCTGAACTCTTTGCCTATGCTGTTCCAGCTCAGTGCTTTAGAACATGAGTTTTATTGGCTTCATCATCCTTATCTTTCCTAAGATAAACTGTCAATGTTCCAGTAAGCAAGACTTTGTTTGCCACATTTTTCTTTTTTTTTTTTCAATTTAATTTTTGAGAACTTCATACATGAGCACTGCACCCACATCATTCCTACCCTTCCTGCTCTCCCCTCTAACTCTACCCATGTTCCCCAATTCAAAATCTTCTCTTTAATATTATTGTTACATATATAAGCATATATATACATATATATATATATATATATATGTATACACACATACACACACACATTTCTATATAACCTATTGAATTCATTTAGCTTCGCTCATATGTACATGTGTCCAGGGCTGACTTCTTGGGACTGGACCACCTATGTGGGAGCTCATCCCTGGAGGAGAGTGGTCTTCCCTTTCTCAGCGGGTATTGACCACCTAGAGCTCTTTATCTAAGGGTAGGACTAGGTAGACTTTCCCTTGTCCACACTGGCAAATCAAGTGGTATTGTCATTATGCTGGTCGTGTTCAGGCAGCCATACTGGTGAGAGTTCATGCTGCAGTTTGCCTGTCATATGTAGAAGACATTATCTCGTTCAGATGTCCCAGTCTTCTGGCTCTTACAGTCTTTCTATACCCTCTTCTCAGAGCCTTAAGTGTACAGGTTGTATTGCAGTTGTATCAGTTGGAGTTGGGTGTTGTGTTATTTTTTTTATTTTTGTCAATTTGACACAAATGAGAGTCATCTGGGAAGAGGGACTTTGGTTGAGAAAATTATTCCATCAGATTGCCTTATAGGCAAGTGTGTAGGGGCATATTCTTCTTATTTTTTTTTTTAAATTTTTGTTTGTTTGTGTTTTTTTTGAGACAGAGTTTCTCTGTGTAGTCCTGACTGTCCTGGAATTCACTCTGTAGACCAGGGCTAGTCTCAAACTCAGAGATCTACCTGCCTCTGCTTCCCGAGTGCTTGGATTAAAGATGTATGCCACCAGGCCTGACTTTGGAGGCATGTTCTTGATTAATGATTGATATGGGTGGGCCAAGCCCACTGTGGGCAGTGCCACCTCTGCTTAGACAGTCCCGAGGTGTATAATAAATGTCATAGCCATCTGCAGTTCCAGGTCCAGGGGATCCATTGCCCTTTTTGGGCCTCTACTTGGGCACTGTATACACATGGTGCACAGACATACATGCAGGCAAAAATACCCATACACATAAATATAAAGAAATAAAGAAACAAAAATTTAAAAAGAATATTTAAGTAAAAATAAATAAATAAATGTAGCTGGGGCAAGCCATGGAGAGCAAGCCAGCAACATTCCTCCATGGCTTCTGTTTCAGTTCCTGACTCCACATTCCTGCCATGAGCTCCTGCCATGATTTCTTTTTATGATAGACTCAACCTTCCTAGTGCTGTGACCCTTGAATACAGTTCCTCATGTTGTGGTGACCCCCAACCACACAATTATTTCATTGCTATGTCATAACTGTAATCTTGCTACTGTTATGAATCACAATATAAACATCTGATGTGCAGGATATCTGACAGACAACCCCCAAAGGGATCATGACCCATAGGCTCAGAACCATTGGACTATAAGCTGTAAAATGAAATAAATATTTTCCTCCCCAAGTTGCCTTTGGTCATGGTGTTTATCATAGCAATAGAAAGCAGACAAACATTGTCACCCCACAGTCATGTATTTTCTGTCTTGACCATTTGTGGGTCTCTGCAATAGTCTCCATCTATTGCAGGAAGACGTTTCTTTGATAATGGGTGAAAGCTACACTCATTTGTGAGTATAAAGATAAGTATTTAGAATGTAGTTAGAAATGTATTGGTAAGAAAAAAAAAGAAACGTATTGGTTTAGAAAAATGGTAGTGGTGGGCTTAGACGCTCCTCTTGGGACCTCTTGCATATTTTTTTTTCTATTTTTTTTTCAGAGCTGAGGACCAAACCCAGGGCCTTGTGCTAAATACCCAACCCCCATATTTTTTCTTAATGAAGGATCCACTACTATTTTGTATAGTTTCTATTGCAAAAAAATGTTTTGGTTTTTTTTTTGGTTTTTCGAGACAGGGTTTCTCTGTGTAGCTTTGCGCCTTTCCTGGAACTCACTTGGTAGTCCAGGCTGGCCTTGAACTCACAGAGATCCGCCTGGCTCTGCCTCCCGAGTGCTGGGATTAAAGGCGTGTGCTACCACCACCCGGCTGTTTTTTTTTAATAAATATGTTTTTAGGCAAAATAATTTTTAAATTTTCTTTTGCTCTTGACTTAATCTCATGTTGTTTGTGTTTTGTTTTGTTTTTGTATTTTTTGAGACACGGTTTCTCTGTGTAGCTTTGGAGCCTGTCCTGGAACTCACTTTGTAGACCAGTGTAGATGTAATTCTGAACAGTCTTATTAAATAAGAAACACAGAGCCAAATGCAGAGTTAAAAGCCCAAGAGTTCAGAGTACTAGTGAATAGCCTTTAGCTTACCAGCTGCTGCTGTTCCCTTCACTTGAGAAAGAGACATACTTCCTGTGTGTCTGTATTTTTATTGACTTTCTGTTCTGCCTTCTCATTGGTTGTAAATCCAACCACATGACTTCCTCGTCACTTCCTGTCTATACAGACCTCCAGGTCTCTATGGTTGGTATTGAGATTAAAGGCGTGTGTCTCCATGCTGGCTGTGTCCTTGAACACACAGAGATTCTGCCTGTCATGTGATCGGGATTAAGGGCTTGTGCTACCACTGCCAGACTTCTGCTAAATGGCTTGTTATTAGCTCTGACCCTTAGGCAACTTTATTAACATACAAATAAAATCACATTTCAGCACAAATAAAATATCACCATAGACCAGGCTGGCCTCGAACTCACAGAGATTCACCTGCCTCTGCCTCCCAAGTGCTTAGATTAAAAGCGTGTTCTAGTGTGCCACCACCTCCCGGCTTCTCATGTTGTTTTATTCACTATGGTCCTTGGACCAATAGGCTAAATCATGAATATATGACATAGCCTAGGTTTGTGTAAGAACACTAATGTACGATGTTCACACAATGACATTGCCTCATGGACTTCTCAGGCTATAGCACATGGTTATGTGACACTTTGTTAAAATAACTTTTAGTTAAACTTCTCATCTGATCAGATGTATATACACATTACCCCCTACAGCATTTCAGATTACTCTTAATTATGGTTCTTCTTCTTCCCTCAACTTTTAAACATTTTTTTTAACAAAACAATTTTGAAGTTCTTAGAGCCTTTGTGCTGTTCTGACTAAATATCATTGCCTGGGGAGCTTATGAACATGGGAATTTATTTTTCCACTTCTGAGACTGGAAAAACCTAAGATCAGGTCACCGATACCGATCACCTGGTGAAGGCCGTTCATGCTGTCTCCTCTCGCAGCAGAAGGAGGGGCCAAAAGGGGCTGAATTTTTTCTTCCTGTCAGACAGAGTTCACTCTGGTTTTCATGCTTTCCGGAACTCACCGGGTAGCTCAAGCCTGGATCTCACAGAAATCCTTTCACCTCAGCCTCCTGAGTGTTGGGATGATAGCGTTGCCACCATACTGGGCTCTGCAGGTGTTGGTTCTGTTTGCAAGGGAGGAGTCGTCATGACCTAACTGCTCCCTGAAGGCACCACTATTTAATACTGTTGCATTTGAGAGTAAATTCAACATGAATCTACAGGACACCATCAGACTGCAGCGTGCAGTCCACTGCTTTGTAACCGTCATCGCGAGCCTGGTTTCCGTCTGATTTCCTATTTCCCTCGAGACAGTTTTCTTAGTGCCTCTGGCTCTCCCGGGCTGCTTTTTCCATGCTGCATTGCACTGTTCCTTGACTTTATGTCTTTTGTCTTGTCTCTATCCCTTTCTTGTTGGAGTACATCCTCCAACATCTAGAGAGGAATAGATATAAAACAAATTTCCCGAGTCCTTGAATACAAGATAATGTTTCTATCTTTGGATCTGAAAGATACCCGCCCCCCTCAGGTTTCCGAAAACATTGTTGCTTCACTATATTTTGGCATCTAATACAATCCTGGCAACATTTCCTGTTTTACTCTTTTAAGTGTGACTCACTTTTCCCCCCAGTGGAAGTTTCTGGAATCTTTCCTTATTTCTCACGTTTCTGAAGTAGTTTAAAATTTCACGAGGACAGCTGGGGGTGGCAATGTACACCTTTAATTCTAGAACCCTGGAGGCACAAGCAGACAGATCTCTTTGAGTTCCAGGACATCTTGGTCTTTGCAGAGAGTTCCAGGCTAGGCAGAGCAACATAGTGAGAACATGTCCCCCAAAAAGGGTGTGTAGGGGCAGCTTGGGAGATGTCTCAGAGGTTAAGAGTGCTGGCTGCTCTACCAGAGGACTCTGGTTCAATTCCTAGCATCCATATGGTGCCTCACAATGTTTTGTTACTACAGTTGCAGGGGATCTGATGCCTTCTTCTGGCCTCCATGGAAACCAGGCATGCAAGCAGTATACAGACACACATGCAGGCAAAACACTCGCTCAGATTTTTAAGGAATTCGTGAGCTGAAATACTGGTTCTTTCTTTCATTTCTCTTAGATATCAGTGAGGAGAAAATGAGCGATTTTGTGGCAAAAGTGAAAACTATATTTAGAGTGGAGAGGAGCAAAGAACCAGGAAATAACGGATGGAATAAACGTTACAGGGGGTTGGCTATTTTATTCCATTTTTTCTTTCTTTTTTTTTTTTTTTTTTTTGGCTTTTCGAGACAGGGTTTCTCTGTGTAGCTTTGCGCCTTTCCTGGAACTCGCTTGGTAGCCCAGGCTGGCCTCGAACTCACAGAGACCCACCTGGCTCTGCCTCCCGAGTGCTGGGATTAAAGGCATGCGCCACCACCACCCAGCTTCTTTCTTTTTTTCTAAAACAGGGTCTTATTTATCCTTCATTTGTAGATGAGGATGACTTTGAACTCCCAATCTTCCTATCTCTACCTCCCAAGTACTAAGATTACAGTGAATGCTACCATGCTTACCTATTAAGGACCACCCGCCCCCCCCCACACACACAGGGTTTCTTTGTGTAGTTTTGGTGCCTGTCCTGGATCTCGCTCTGTAGACCAGGCTGGCCTTGAACTCACAGAGATCCGCCTGGCTCTACCTCCCCAGTGCTGGGATTAAAGGCATGTACTACCACCGCCCGGTTTATCAAGGACTTCCTAAAGTTGGCTAGGCCAATCCTATTTAAAAGTCAACAGTGAGGGGCTGGAGAGATGGCTCAGAGGTTAAGAGCACTGACTGCTCTTCCAGAGGTCCTGAGTTCAATTCCCAGCAACCACATGGTGTCTCACAACCATCTGTAATGAGATCTGGTGCCCTTTTCTGACCTGCAGTCATACATGCTGTATACATAATAAATAAATAAATCTTTAAAAAAAAAAAGTCAACAGTGAAAAAAAAAAAGTCAACAGTGAGCCAGGTGTGGTGAAACACGTCTTTAACCACAGCACTCGGGAGGCTGAGTTCGAGCCCAGCATGGTCTACTGAGCAGTTCTAAGACAGCCAGGACTACATAGAGAAACCCTGTCTAGAAAAGTAAAAAACAGACAAAACAAAATCCCACAAAAGTCAACTGTGCTATGATATAATTTTTGCAATAAAGTATAACATGTTCAGAGTGCTTCTGTAGGGGATGAAGAATTTGTTAGGCCGTCCTAGGATTCTGCCTGCTACAGGAGTGTAGAAGTGTTCTAATCTGTGATCCATATTACACATCCTATTTTAACCTCTGGAAGCTTATGAAATTTTCCACTGTTCTCAGCTTCTGAGATTTCATGACATGACTTTGTATGGGTCTATTTTTATCAATTGTAGTGCATACTATATGAGCCATTCCAATATGGAAATTCACATCCTTCAATTTGAAAATTTCCATTCAGTATTTCCTCTCGTTTTCTCTGTTGGTTTCTGGAACCATGGTTATTTGGTCTATTTGGATTAGTGCTCTAATTTTGGCCACCTCTTCTGTACATTTTTTTTGTCTCTGTTTTTTTTTGTTTTACTTATTTTTCCCAACATCATCTTTCATATATTGAGTTTCTTCATTTGGGTACTCAACATGTTAATTTACAAGACTTGATTTTCTTTTTTAACAATTATTCTATTATTTTTGTGTTTGTATGTCCATTGCATATCAAGTCTAGAAGAGGATGTTGGGTCTCATGGAGCTGGACATGGGTGCTGGGAACTGAACTTGGTACATTTGGAAGAGCAGCACAAACTCCTAACTACTGAGCTCATATGCGTGGATTTTCTAGGTTCTATTTTATATTTACATCATGAATGTTTTATGACATGAGGGTTTTTTGTTGTTGTTGTTTGTTTTTTATTTTTTTGTTTTTTAAGACGGGGTTTCTCTGTAGCTCTAGCTGTCCTGGAATTCACTCTGCAGACCAGGGTGGCCTCCAACTCAGAATTACATAGAATTACATAGAATTATGAATCTATATAATTCAAGGCAGGTTATGATTACCGTGCTATGAATCACGTTTTGAGCAATTGCAAAGGTGGAAAGGATTAGGTGTAAGCAAGACCACTGGGCAAGCTCTCCAGCCCCAGGTTTCTGGCTTTACACTGGGGTGAAAACTTGGAATGCATCCTTGGCTTTTCTTTGTCTACCAATCTTTTCATCATTGTTATTGGGAGAGGGTGGAGGCAGGCTCTTGCCATGCAGTTCAGATTGGGCTCAAACTCAGAATCCTCCTACCCCAGTCTCCCGAGTACTGGCATTACAGGCATGTGCCACCACGCCCAGAATAGTCTATTGAATTTTGACCTGCTTAGAACTAATCCTTTCCATCTTTACAACTGCATGAAATGTGAATCATAGCACTGTAATCACAACCTGACTTGAATTACATAGATTTTCTTTTTACTAGGACAGAATGAGAGCCTTAGCTGTTTCAATAATGGGCTTACCCAATGTTCTGTACTGTAACGTGGCCTGTAACGAATACCTGTTGTCTGAATGTCAGAGCAGATAGTGATTACAAACATTACATTATTATTCTCTAAGATACCTGAGGAATTACATCTCTGTGTATCTCCATCTGTCTGTCTGTCTGTCTGTGTATGCATGTGTGCAGGGTGGCATGTGTGTGCCATGGCACACACGTGTGAAGGTCAGGGGACAACTTTCCGGAAGTGGATCCTTCCTTCCACCTTGTCAAGCTAGCGCCTCTCTTGACTGTCACTGCGCGCTCCAGGCTGGCTGCTTTGAAAACTTTCTGTAAATTTAGGAAAGAATAATAGAGTCTGTTCCAGAGAGAGGAAGGAAGAGCTATGGAAATGAAGAGAGGGGTGGGACAGTGGGACAGTGTGGAAAGTGAGAAAGGCAGCTTGGCCTAAAGCTGTCAGCTGCACACAGCTCAGGAGAAAGGCAACAGGAAGCCTCATCGAAGGTTAGCTGTCCCAGACGACCCAGCTGGGATCTAACCCAGGGGTAAAGCACTCACTTAGCATTCACGAGGCCTAGGTTCCGTCCTTTCGTATGTCCTCAGTGACATACACACAAATGGGGGAAGCTGATGTTCTGGAGTAGAGCCTTTGGAGGGGATTAGAATTAGATAGGGCCATCTGGGTAGAGTCCCCATGATGACTTTGTTAGGAGAGGGAAGAGATCGGAAGGAGCAGGGGTACACACATGCTTCTCCGGTCTCTAATCCTGTTCCTGTCTGCACATAAAGACTGTGCCAGCAAGAAGGATTTCCCAAAATGTGATCTCTATGACCTTACCCCTCCAGAACCATGAACTAAAAATTAAATTGAACTATCCCTACTGACCTGAGAAGAAGGAATAGTTAGGCTGAAATCAACGTGTACCAGTCCCAGGTAAGAGGCCATCATGGGGTCAAGGCGGGTCAGACACAGAGAACCCTAAAAGTGTAGTGGCGGGAGGCTTGGCTCAGGCAGTGAAGTATACAGGGAAGAAGTAGCCCTCACTTGGTGGCTAGGAGCTGAACTTATCACCTGAGAATAAATATGGAGATGCCAAATTTGCTAGTTCTGAGCCTGGAGTCAGCTAGTAGATCATTTCTACAGAGACCTAGCTGCCAGGAGGCTGACTGCTCTAGAAACTGAAAATTCTGAAGATCTAATTGGTTATTTGATGTCTACAGATGTAGGTCTGCAGCAGGACAGTAAATGCTTACCAGGTTTTCTTCCTTTCCTTCTCTCTCTCTCTCTCTCTCTCTCTCTCTCTCTCTCTCTCTCTCTCTCTCTCTCTCCCCTTTCTCTCTTCCTTCCTTCCTTCCTTTCTTCCTTTCCTTCCTTCCTTCCTTCCTTCCTTCCTTCTTTCTTTCCTTCTGTCTTTTTGTTTGTTTGTTTATTTTGAAACAAGGTTTCTTTTTTCTCTGTGTAGCCCTGTCTATCCTGGAACCCACTCTGTAGACTGGGCTGGCCCTGAACTCAGAGATCTACCTGCCTCTACCTCCTGAGTGCCGGGATTAAAGGCAGCCACCTCCACCACCTGGCTGCTTACCAGGTTTCAGAGCAGAGAGAGAACTGTAAATCTAAGGGAGGGAGGGCTCTGTCTGCTTCTCCTTCTCTCAACGCATGTTGGCGATTCCTCTTCCCAGATAGAAAATTAGCCATCTTAGAGCATGTGAACTGTGTGTGCGTGTGCGTGTGCGTGTGTGTGTGTGTGTGTATGTGTGTGCGTGTGCGTCTGTGTGTTTCAGGAAGGTAAGAGAATCTGCCTGGCAGAGGAACTGCAGACCTACGTGTTAACAGCAGAGGGAAGTAGAAACTAAGGTGAAGCTGCTCTGACATCCAGTGCTTGCCCAGTCCAGGCTCAGCACCAGCACAAACCCAAGGACAGACAAGAGCACACAGATAGAATGAATGCCGTCCAGCCCTGCCCCCAATTTTAACGCCACTTGTCTTTTCCCTTGTAATTCCTTTTCTTCCTTCCTTCCTCCCTCCCTCCCTCCGTCCCTCCCTCCCTCCCTCCGTCCCTTTCTTTCTTCCTTCCTTCCTTCCTTCCTTCCTTCCTTTCTTTCTTTCTTTCTTTCTTTCTTTCTTTCTTTCTTTCTTTCTTTCTTTCTTTCTTTCTTTCTTTCTTCTTTCCTTTCTTTTTGTTTTTGAGAGAGGCTTTCTCTGTGTAGCCCTGACTGTCCTGGAACTCACTTTGTAGACCAGGCTGGCTTTGGTAGTTTCTTTTCTTTTCACTATACTTTCCATGGCACTTTTATTTTACTGAAACTTTAATATTCTCATAATATTCTTTTGTTTTGTTGTTTTGGTTATTCCCCTTCATTCATAGAATTTCGTTTATTTATTTTTCATTATTGGGTAACGTTTTTAATTTTATTTCTTTTTGGCCCCCTGTATTTTTGTCCTTATTCTGTCTTCTCTATGTTTAGTAGTATTTTGGTTTAACTCTATTTGTTTTCTTTTAAGAATAGTTTTTACAGGAGGGCAGCTGGAGGGCCCTCCCTCAGGGCCCAGCCTCATGTCCTCTCCTGACGCCCTCTCTCCATTCCAGATCCCGAGGGGCCTAAAGTGCCACGCTGCTCCCTCCGAACCTGGCACCCACCATCTCGGCCCCGGACCACAGAGGGAGGCACCATGCAAATGTCTTCCAGGTCCAAACCCTTCATTCAACTCCTGTCTGCACAGGGGTTGGGGTTGGGACTGTGGCCTTATTTTTCAGACCACCTGGGTGGAGGGGCCTGGAGGGGGGCACTTCCTGCCCAGTTCCCCACCCCACCTCATGCGGCTTTGGCCTTGCACATGGTCGTGTCGTCGTCCCCCCCCCCCCCCCCCGCCCCCCGTGAATGTAGCTCCCATCATCACAGACTGCCACAGCTCAGGTTGGGGCCTGGAGTGGCGCCTGGTGGGGGCACGTAGCCCCCAGTGGACAAGCATGGCTGGCCCCTCTTCAGAACCAGGCAGCTGGAACCAGGGTGGTAGCTCTCTGGGACCTCATGGGAAGGAGCTGATCTACACGTTTTTTACTTTTTTTCCTTTTCTTTCTTACTTTTTAAAGTGAATCTTAACTAATGAATGTAACCTTGGGTTGCTGGGGCCAGGGGGCTGTTGTAGGGATGTTTTGACACTTACAGACGGGCCTGGAAGGCCTGTGGCCTTGAGACCTCCCAGATCTCTCCAGCCCACACTGGAACCCTGTCACTGAACCCAGCAGAGGCTGAGCAGCCCTGTGTGCCCCGCCTCCACCCAGCTTAGAAGGAGTCAGAGTGCTGATTCAAACCAAAGCTGCCTGTCCCGTGCCCACTGCCTAGCTCATGGGTGCCGTGACCCTCTGCCCCAGACTGTCTTCGACTCCAAACCAACCGTTCTGTCCCTGCCAGGGTGCATGCATTTGGGGGTATAGAAAATATAGTCCCTAAAATAAAATGGCACCTTTCCTCTTTAAAAAAAATAGTTTTTACTTTCTTTTTGGACCGTTTCGTTGTTGTTTCTCTCTCTCTCTCTCTCTCTCTCTCTCTCTCTCTCTCTCTCTCTCTCTCTCTCTCTCTCTCTCTTGTGCTTGTGCGTATGTGTGCATGCAGGTGAAAGCCACAGACTGAGGCTGAGTTTTGTGGCTCACTATCCAGCTTTATCTGTGTAGTTGCCTGCTGTCTTAGTCACTGTTCTGTTCTATTGCTGTGAAGAGACACTACGACCAAGGCAACTTACAGAAGAAAGCATTGAATTGGGAGTTTACTTACAAATTTAGAGGGTTAGTTCATCATCATTATGGTGGGAAACAGGCAGGCAGGCATGGTGCTGGAAAAGTAACTGAGAGCTTCACATCCTGATCTAAAGGCAGCGAGACAGAGAGATACTAGCCCCATTGTACACACCTCTTCTAATAAGTTTACACTTCCTCTACCAAGGCCATACTTCCAATCACCGCATATACACATGAGTTGAAAGGACAATTTTCTCCTTATGTCATATTAGGTCCCAAGGGGAGACCTCAGGTCATCAGTCTTGGTGGCAAGTGTCCTTACCTGCTGAATCATTTCATTGACCTGAGAAATTCTCTTTTTAAAAAATTATAGAAGTAGAGGCTGGAGAGATGGCTCAGGGGTTAAGAATACTTGTTGCTCTTGGAGAGGACCTGGGTTCAGTTCCCAGTGCCCACATTGTGGCTCACACTCACTCATGTAACTACAGTCCCAGGGGAATATGATATCCTCTCCTGGCCTCTGTGGACACTAGGCATGCATGCAGTACATGTATACATACATGAAGGTGAAACAGTCATACATATAAAATAAAAATAAATAATTCAAAATAAAAATGAAAAGTAATACATAATGCCAACAAAAGAGACATTTAGAACCTGAAATAGACGTGACCGGAGAAGAAACTCTCCTCTACTTTGCCCAGATGTCAAAAATACAAAGCAAAGAAACAATACAAGATCTGTGAGAGAGACAGGTGTAATGGTGCATGCCTATAATCCCAAACTGCAGGAAGCTGAGGCAGGTCAAGGATTACAATAAGAGTTCAAGGCCAGCTTGCCTGGCCTCAAAATGAATGAATGAATGAATGAATGAATGAATGAATGAATGCTGTAAGAAAAATGTCAATTCACTTTCAAGGCAGAAACACCAAAATAACATCAGACTACTCACCTCACGAGCAACTCAAAAAGATATAAGGGAAAATTGCTTATGCAACAACTTCAAAATAAAATACACAGAAATAAACTAAAGAGATGAAAGAGCTCTACAAATTAAAACTTTAAAACTCCAAAACAGAGAGCCGGGTGGTGGTGGCGGTGGCGGCGGCGGCAGCACACGCCTTTAATCCCAGCACTCGGGAGGCAGAGCCAGGAGGATCTCTGTGAGTTCAAATCCAGCCTGGTCTACAGAGTGAGATCCAGGACAGGGACCAAAACTACACAGAGAAACCTTGTCTGGAAAAAACAAAACAAAACAAAACAAAAACTCCAAAAAGAGGAATTGAACAACACACCAGAAGATGGAAAGACCTCCCATGCTCATAGATTTGTAGAATTAAATATTTGGAAATGGCTATAGTATCAGACTCCATCTACATATTCAATGCAACCACCATAAAAATATTATGTATTTTCTTTCATGTGTGGAATACTGTTTTAACTATGCACAACACATACGGCATGAAAATGAAAAGAATTATGTGTATGAAGATACAGAACCAGTAAGAATAAAAGGGGAGGTCAGGGAAGGGTGGTTGGGGGGCAACTCATGCATACTAAGCTGATTTTCCTCATGTCTCCTTTCTATATAATAAATCTCCAGGTGCTGGATTCCAGGCATGTGCCACCATGCCTGGGTTTTAAGGAATCTTTGTGGTCCCAGAATGAGAAAATCTTCTTGGGCTTTAGATGGAGGAGGATCAGAAGCTCAATGTCATCCTCAGCTACATAATGAGTTCAGTGCCAACCTGGGCTATGAGACAACCCCTGCCACCAAATTGCTGGTAGCCCACATTTTTATCATATACTTTTCCTCTGTCCTTAGTAAAAATTATTTTCTGCTTTGTACAATTTATATTACATTAAAAAGTAAGTTATGCCGGGCGGTGGTGGCGCACGCCTTTAATCCCAGCACTCGGGAGGCAGAGCCAGGCGGATCTCTGTGAGTTCGAGGCCAGCCTGGGCTACCAAGTGAGTTCCAGGAAAAGGCGCAAAGCTACACAGAGAAACCCTGTCTCGAAAAACCGAAAAAAAAAAAAAAAAAAAGTAAGTTATTTTCAAATTGCTGTATTCAGGAAGATTTATTTTTATTTTTATTTTTTTAGTTTCTTGAGACAGGGTTCAGGGTTTCTCTGTGTAACCACTGTGGATGTCCTGAAACTCACTTTGTAGACGAGGCTGACCTTGAACTCACAGAGATCCACCTGCCTCTGCCTCCCAAGAGCTGGGATTAAAGGTGTGTACTACCACTGCCTGGTTCAGGAAGATTTTTGTTTCCAGACTGGTTTGCATTTTAAAGAAGAGAGATACTTTTCAAATTTCATTTCATTTTTTATGATTTTATTTACATTATTTTTTAATTATATATATGTGTGTGTCTGTGGAGGTGTCAGATACCCTGGAGCAGGAGTTGTAGGTGATTATGAGCTGCTGATGTGGATGCTGAGAACTCAGGTCTTCTGGAAAAGCCGTGAGTGCTCTTAACCACTGAACCATCTTGCCTGCCCTCAAGTTTCATTTTTATAGACTTAGAGGGTAATTCAATTACTCTACAATAAATTGATTAAAATATAATTTTTTAACATATATCTGTTTGTGTGTGTGCGTATGTATATGTGCAGGTATGTGCAACAGTGAATGTGTGGTGGTATGCCATGAACCCTGGAGCTTAGTTCATGAGACAAGACTTGGAATCTGGAATGTGAATTTTCAGCAAAGGAGGCTGGGGACCCATAGAGCATTCGAGAAGCTCCCAAGATACAGATTAAGATCAAGTAGATATAAAGATACTATACAGCCGTTAAACCATGTTTACAAGGAATAGAAGGTTTTGCTTAATAGATCACCAAGGAGAACAAAGACAAGGAAGTATGGACAAGAAATACACGGGACGTAAGAAGCCTGTATTTCTTAAGGGACTAGCACACTCCAGCTTCCTGAACTGGAAAGCCATTGTACACAGTTTCCTTCTGTCTCTGCTGTGCCAAAGGTCAAAATACTCTCAAACATAGAATGTATTTCTTTCTCAGACAAAGGTGTTGCCAACAAGGTCAGAGGTCAACTTCCAGGAGTCGGTTCTCTCCTTTCACCATGCCGGTTCTGGAAATTGAGTTTAAGTCGTCAGGTGTGGTGAGGCAAACACCTTTACTTGTTGAACCTCGCCAGACCCTTCACTTTATTTTTTGAAAGTGGGTCTCTTACTGAACTTGAACACCGGTTGTCTAGACTGGGTGACCTGAGAGCTCTAGGGATCTGAAGAACCAGCCTGTCTCCATCATAGGCTTAAAAGCCACCTTATAGTAAAGACTAACTAGGTTCGTTGCTGTTTATGATTAAACCTCTGTTTCTTAAGGACTGGGCTATGCCCCACCTGTAAACCTAACTACAAATGGTTCTGCACTGCCTATTTCAGGAATGACAATCATGTTTTGGTTTCAAAAAGTTGTTTATAACCATCTTGCAACCCTACCTTTGTTTCAAAAGGGTTGTTATGGCTATCTTATTGTGACTACCTTATTGTACCCACCTTGCAACCATGTTTTTGTTTCAGGAGGGACAAACTTGCTATGCTTATGTTCTGCTCCTGTAACCCCACCTATTTTGCCCATCAAATCCCCCATTTGGAAACCCCCTACCTCTGATCTATAAAAGCCTTGTCTTCCTCACATCCATGTACATGAATACAAAAGCTTGCTTTAATTAATTGCTTACTTTAATTAATTTGACCATGATGATTTGGGTAGGTGGTCCTTCTCCTCCCATCTTTGGGATTAACAGAACCTCCTGTCTCTGCTGCATGCAGCTCCGCTGTTACAGATATGCAGCTCTGTTGTTACAGATGTGCACTCCTGTGCCTGGCTTTACATGATACAAACCCGGTCCTTATGCTTATGCATTAAGCACTTTCCCCATTGATCCATGTCTTCCTATTTTTACTGAGAATAAATTCTAAACTCTTAGTGTAGCCTACAAAACCGCTTTGAAACCAGGTGTGGTGGCACAGACCTATAATCTCAGTACACAGGCAAGAGGATTACAAGTCTGAGCCCAGCATTGGGTAAATAGTGATATGATAACAACAATAACAAACACATTAAAAACAACAATAAAACTCCACTATGAGCCAGGCAGTGGTGGCGCACAACTTTAATCCCAGCACTCGGGAGGCAGAGGCAGGTGAGTCTCTGTGAGTTCGAGACCAGCCTGGTCTACAGAGCAAGATCCAAGACAGGCACCAAAACGACACAGAGAAACCCTGTCTCGAAACAAAACAAAACAAAACAGAACAACCCCCCCCCCCGAAAAAAAAAAAGAAAAAAAAAAAAGCTCCACTGTGATGTGAGCTCAATTGTACTCTTCATTCTCCTCTCAAGCCATTCTTCTCTTGTGTGCTTGCTGTGCATTCTCTACTTTTCTTTCAGGGTCCCAGGAATGTAAACCTTCAGCTCCTAAAACACTGAGTTTCAGGCCAGCCTGGCTATAAAATGAGTTCCAGACCAATCTGGGCTACAGTGTGACACCACCATCCCCAAACAACAAAAACAGCAACAGCAGCAGCAAACGACAACACCAAATTAAGAAGACACTGGAGAAGGTATCCTGGAATTGATACCATAGGTTTTTTTTTGGGTCTTTGCCTCAACCGGCATGATACATGTGACGGCTGGTGTGGCCAGCCAGCTGTCTGGGTGTTCTTTTGCTCTCTCTAGGTGGGACTGCGCTCCGTGAGAAGTGCTTCCAAAGGCCCTGCTTCGGTCCTTGAGTGTTCAAAGTCTATGTTCGGCTGGAGGAACCAGAGATTTATAGCTCCAAGATCTGAGAGCTAGTGGCCTAGTCTTTAGAAGCTAGAGGCTTCTACCCCTAGATGCTTAGCTAGGGAGCTTATTGCCCTGACTTTTAATCACTAATAGCATAGAACTTGGCAACTTTTGTAATTCTCAGTTTCCAAAACAGTGCACTGTAGCTAGAGTTTTCCTGCCTGGCCCACAGTCAGGACAAATCTCTATCACCCACCAGTCCCACAGCCACTCAGACCCGACCAAATAAACACAGAGACTTATATTGGTTACAAACTGTATGGCCGTGGCAGGCTTCTTGCTAACTGTTCTTACAGCTTAAATTAATCCATTTTCATTAATCTATACCTTGCCACATGGCTCGTGGCTTACCGGTATCTTCACATGCTGTTTCTCATCATGGCGGCTGGCAGTGTCTCTCTGACTCAGCCTTCCACTTCCCAGCTCTATTTTCTTCCTTGTCCCGCCTATACTTCCTGCCTGGCCACGGGCCAATCAGTGATTTATTTATTGACCAATCAGCAACACATTTGACATACAGACCATCCCACAGCAGTGCACTAGCCGCAAAAAGCCGCATCGGTGGCAGCAGTGGCAGGTGATTGCGCCTTCTAATATTACAGTGCTCATGGAGCTGGAGAGATGGCTCAGTGATTAAGAACTAGCTGTTCTTCCAGAGGACCCGAGTTCAATTCCTAGCACCCACATGGCAGCTCACAACTGTAACTCCAGTTCCAGGGCATCCAACACCCTCACACAGACATGCATGCAGGCAAAACACCAATGCACATAGAATTAAAAATAAATAAATTAAATATATATTATAGCGCTCCTATGGGCTTTGTCTGTGGTAGCCCTTAGTGCCACAGTAACAAGTGTTACAACTCTACATCACAGTCCCCATTTGCCACCTTTCTAGTGACTAGAGCCCATAATTCTTCACCCTTATTGTCATCTCTACTCCAGCAGACATGACTGCTAGTTCTCAAGCATATCAAAGCTGACACTGCCTGCCAGGTTCTCCCAGCATCCCTCAGTCCCTGTCTGTTACAGGGTCCTCCTGGCTAGCATATCCTACCCCCTACCCTAAACTTCTACAGCCTAGGGACTGGGCTGGGCCATCCCTTCCCCCAGCTTCTCCATTTTGGTTACACAGTCCTTTCTGCCCTCTTGGCCAGTCTCTTGGCCCAGGCTGCCCTTCCTGGTCGGCAGCTCCTCTCTTGCTCTCCTTCCCCCTCTTTATTCACATGGCCAGGCTCAGTCTGGCCAGGTTCACTCTAGACTCTTGCAGATACCTCTGCCTCTGTCTACTAAGCCTCTGGCTGTGCTCTCCCTCATATCTACAATAAACCTTCTCTTCCACCATTCCTAGGAGCAGTCATGTCCTTTTATTTTTATTTTTCATTCTACGACCTCTCAAGCTATGCTTCTTACTTATTTTTTTTTTCAAATTTACAGATTTTTTTAATTGTTTTAACTTATGTGTTGGTATGTGTGTCTGCGTGTGGGTATGTTCATATGATCACAGGTGCCCAAGGAGGCCAGAAGCATTCCTCAGAGCTGGAGTACAGATGCTTGTGAGCTGCCTGATGTGGGTGCTGGGAACCAATTCCAGTCCTCTGAAAGAGCAGCACGTGCTCTTAACTGCCAAGCCATCTCTCCAGACCCAGGCTAAGCTTTTTTTTTTTTTGTTTTTCGAGACAGGGTTTCTCTGTGTAGCTTTGCGCCTTTCCTGGAACACGCTTTGGAGACCAGGCTGGCCTCGAACTCACAGAGATCCGCCTGCCTCTGCCTCCCGAGTGCTGGGATTAAAGGCGTGCGCCACCACCGCCCGGCTAAGCTTTTTATTGGCACTGCTGTTGCAATACCAGGGGCTGGTTTGCTCACAAAGTATGCTGGCCAGCCTGCTTAGAGAGCCAGAGGGGTGTGTGGCAAGGATATCTGCACCAATCACAACAAAGGAAGACTGTATTAGCTTCAGCCACAGCAGAGTCCCTGAACATTGACCAATCACAACAGTTCCTCATACAAATGAAGGACTTTGTTCATAGTAGTTACAGGCCTTTTGCTAGGCCATCAAGTGAAGCCCTCCAGATCTAGTTTGGGTGAAAATGTGTTCGTGGTGAGCAGGGTCATCTAGAATTCATGGTGGCTTGCGATTGCAAAAAGTCTGATCTGAGCAGTTTGAAACAGTTGTGGCTGGTACAACCTCAGTGCCTTCCGAGGTTAGAGCTTGGCTTCAGGAGGAAGCAGCTCAGATTGTAGTGAAGGCAAATGTCCTGAAGGTGTCTGTGGACTGTTCAAAACAGCTGCTGTTGGCATGGTCACAGTCCAGCTGGCTGCTTGGATAACAGTGCTTTGTTCAAGGCAGCCAGGGAACAAGGGGACCGGAGATGGTTCTAACAGCTATCATTTAGGAAGCCAGATCACCCTGCTGCCAACATCTTAGCTTATCTAAAATAAATATTAAGAGGGTTGTTTACAACAAAAACAGCATTAAAAGTGCTTTGACAGTGTGTAACTGTGCTTAATTCCCGCCCCCATATCACCAGAAAAGATGATGGGTCCTTTGGCCTGTCTCTTTAAAAGCCACCTCCAAGCCTGGAATCCAAAGATCATATGTAAGACTGCATTTTTGTTTCTGGGATTTCTTTTTCTATTTTTTTATATTTATTTAGTTATTGTGTGTGTATGTGCACATGTGCTCACACCCATGTGGAAGTCATTGGACAACTTGCAGAGTTAGTTCTTCTCTTTCTACCATATGGTTCTGGAGACCAAACCCAGGCTGCCATCGCATAAGTAGCAAACACCCTTGCCCCCTAAGCCATCTTGCCAGCCCTGGGATTTCTTTTTCTAACAGCATGACTTTTCATAGATTTAATAATATCTTAGGGGAGCAGGTGTGGTAGAATATGCCTATAATACAAGCTCTTTGGAGATGGAGGCAGGAGACTTATGAATTCAGTGCCAGCCTTAACTAGATACTGAATTCAAGGCTAGCCTGGGCTATATGAGAGCCTGTGTCAAAACACACACACATACACACACCTCAAAACTAACAACAAAAAACATAATATTGTATGCATTTATCAATTTACAACACATTTTCACATTAATAAGCAGGAGAGAAATTGACATTATTTTTTATTATTGTTTTCTTGAGACAGGATCTCATCATGTAGCTCTGGTTGTCCTGTAGACCAGACTGGCCTCAAACTCATGGAGATATACCTGCTTCTGCCTCCAGAGAATTGGGATCAGAGGTGTGCACTACCACACCCATCTTAGTATCATTTTTTTAGATACAGAAAAGGAGATTAACTAATTTTCCCTGCCTTATATCCTTAGTAAATGGAAAAGATAAGGAGAGGGAAAATTGCTTTCAAACTCTCCTACCTATTTTTAGCCTCTAGTTCAGGGTTTACTCCAGCAGCCAAGCAATCAGTCTTTTAAGTGCTAGATGCCATCTTGACATAGTCTGTCGATCCGTGTAGAGGTTTGCAAGTAAATAACAGGAAGTATTTCATAAGCAGAGCAACTTATGAAACATCTAGAGTGTCGACATGAATGATCTTGCCAATGTTCACATTTCAAATTTCCTCTCATTCATGGGTCATTCTAGTTTGGGGACATTTGATGCTTCGATGGTAGCTCTGCAGCTTAGGAGGATGATTCTCTTAACTGTGCTGCCACCTGAAGTTCTAGATCACCTAGTGCCCTCTGCTGTAACAAGCACAGTAAAGCAAATGACTAACTACTCCAGGATCCAATTTCTACTAAGAAACTCATCATTGGCATTACACCCCAGGATTGCAAAGGGATCCCAATTTTGTAGTAACTCTTCATTTATAGCCATGTTATATTATAAATGGAATTTTTATTGTTAATACTTAATTCACTGGCCAACTCAGAGGACATTAAAATATTTGGTCATTTATGTGTGCTTTTATTCTAGTAGTACACATGTGAAATCTATTGTGGTATTCTATGATGCTTTTCATTGGCTCTCAGTGATGGTCTCTTCTTCTAGAGCAAGGGTTCTCAATCTTCTTAATGCTGCAACCTTTTAATACAGCTCCTCATGTTGTGGTGATCCCCAACCATAAAATTATTTCATTTCTACTTCATGACTGTAATTTTGCTACTGTTAGGAATCATAATATAAATATCTGATATGTGACCCCATAGTGGGGTCACAACCATAGGTTGAGAACCATTGTTCTAGAGCCTTTCTTCAGGACTTGGCAGCACAATAAATGTATCTGCTCCCCTCAGATTCTTATTTTTGGTTTTACTCAAAATACGTTGGAAGTTTATAAGAGCCTATATGTTTCAGTAAGGTAAGAGTTCAAATCCAGGCTCTGTGCTTCAAGTTACTTTTTTTTTTCCTTGGAGACAGGGTTTCTCTAATGTATCCTGGCTGTCCTGAACTCACTCTGTAACCTGGCTGGCCTGGAACTCATAGAGATCCTATGGCCTCTGCCTTTCAACACTGGGCTGTTACTCATTCTTTTAAAGATTTGTCTTAGTTAGGATTTCTCTTGCTGTGATGAAATACTATGACCAAAGCAACTTGGGGAGGAAAGTGTTTAGTTGGCTTACCCTTCATATTACTGTTCCCCATTGAAGGAACTCAAACAGGACAGGATCCTGGAGGCAGGAGCTGATGCAGAGGCCATGGGGGGTGCTGCTTACTGGCTTGCTCCTCATGGCTTGCTCAGCTTGCTTTCTTATAGAACCCAGGACCACCAGCCCAAGGATAGCGCCACCCACAATGGGCTGGGCCCTCCCCCATCAATCACTAATCAAGGAAATGTCCTTTAGCCTTGCCTACAGCCCAATCTTATGGAGGCAATTTCTCAATTGAGGTGCCCTCCTTTCTGATGACTCTAGATTGTGTCAAGTTGACATGAAACTAGTCAGTACACAGGGAATCCTGTGGAAGAGGTGGGGGAAGGATTGCAGGAGCCACAGGGGTCAAGGACACAAGAAAATTCACAGAATCAACTAACCTGGGCTCAGAGGGGCTCTCGGAGACCGAACCGACCACCAGGGAGCCTGCATGGGATTGACCTAGGCCCTCTGCATATATATATGTTACAGTTGTGTAGCTTGGTCTTCTTGTGGGACTCCCAATAGTGGGGGCAGGGGCTCTCTCTGACTCCTTTAACACCTTTTGGGACCCTATTCCTGATACTGGGTTGCCTTGTCCAGCCTTAATATAATGGGAGGTGCCTAGTCTTCCTGAAACTTGATATGTATGCCATGTTTGGTTGATATCCATGGGAGGCCTTCCTTTTTATGAATAGAAATGGAGGAGGAGTGAATGGGGGGTGCAGAGGGGAAACGGGGAAGGGGCTGGCAGGAGAGGAGAGGGGAAACTGTAGTTGGGATGTAATAATAATAATAAATTTTTTTTAAACTACTAGTCAGTACAAGGTTTCTATCTGTCAGATGCAGTAAAGAATCCATCCCAGGGCTGGAGAGATCGCTCAGTGGTTAAGAGCACTAACTGCTCTTCCAGAGAGGTCCTGAGTTCAATTCCCAGCAACCACATGGTGGCTCACAACTGCTTGTAATGAGATCTGGTGCCCTCTTGTGGCCTACAGGGACACTTACAGGCACAACACTGTATACATAATAAATAAATAAATCTTAAAAAAAAAAAAGAGAATCCATCCCAACATATAAAATCACTATAAGGATTTAAATGGCATAACGCAAAGGGCTCAGCACAGTGCTTATGACCAATTGCTCAATTGGTATTAGTTTTATTGTTTTTAGCATATGTTGACCTAGGTAGCTTCTGTCTTGAGTATTGCGTTTTCTGACTGAGTGAATGCTCTGGAGGACCACTCTGGTCTTTTGCTGTACTTGATAGAATTTGCAAATTGTATTTTTAAAGTAAAAATCTGTTTCCATACACAGAAAAACCCTGTCTCGAAAAACATACAAAAAACAAAACAAAACAAAAACAAACAAACAAAAAGCCGGGCGGTGGTGGACACGCCTTTAATCCCAGCACACGGGAGGCAGAGCCAGGTGGATCTCTGTGAATTCGAGGCCAGCCTGGACTACCAAGTGAGTTCCAGGAAAGGCGCAAAGCTACACAGAGAAACCCTGTCTCAAAAAAACAAACAAACAAACAAACAAACAAACAAAAATCTGTTTCCAAATAGCTGTGAAATGCTGTGTTCTGGACATGGCACAGCCAATCTAATCATGATTTTCAGGTTGCTGTCGCTGCCTGCAATGGGCTTGCCAGCAGTTAAGCATTAATCAGGGAGGGTCCTACAGGGCAATACTTCTTGTTGATGGCCTACTACTGGCTACTGATAGGCTCTGGGGAAAGGGTAGTCATTGTCTACAGCTGTGTACCCGCCAGGCTGCAATGGGTAGTCTCAAACCTTTACACAGAGTGTCCTGGCTAAACTCAGATGGTCTCAAAACAAAACAATAAGATGGGAATGTAGCAAAAGGTCGTTTAGGGAGGGAAGGCTTAATTGCAGCAGGAAGGAGACAAGTGTGGGTGTGTGTTGGGTTGCAATAAACCAGAATGCATATAGGTATGAAATTGTAAAGCCTGGTCTCCAAAGCGAGTACCAGGAAAGGCGCAAAGCTACACAGAGAAACCCTGTCTCGAAAAACCAAAAAAAAAAAAAATTCAATAAAAGTTATTTTTTAAAAAGATTTGTGGATGAGGCCGGGCGGTGGTGGCGCACGCCTTTAATCCCAGCACTCGGGAGGCAGAGCCAGGCGGATCTCTGTGAGTTCGAGGCCAGCCTGGTCTCCAAAGCGAGTTCCAGGAAAGGCGCAAAGCTACACAGAGAAACCCTGTCTCGAAAAACCAAAAAAAAAAAAAAAAAAAAAAAAAAAAAAAAGATTTGTGGATGAAAAAAATCTATCTCCAAGAAGGACATTTCTGAATTAAACCCCTACATTCTATAATTCATTTTTATAACTCATGTGCTAATCATTTTCAACTAAAAGATATGCCCTAGGTTGCTCACCCTGCCAAGCTTCTTTATATTTATCATTCATTTTTTATTAGTTCTTCCTCCTTCCTTGTGAGGACTGTAAAATAATCTTCACTTAATTAAGTATGAGGAAGAAAAAAACCTGCGATTCACAGAATTGGAACAAGACAGGAACAAGCCAGTCTTACTGTTTATTCCCCTGCACTGGTATAAAGGAGTTGTCTGAATTTTAATTTAATATTACTTTAACAAAAGAAAAAGCTTCAGTTTTCTGCGGTATTATTTAATTTTACAATGCCAGCCATCTGTCATGGTGCATGCCTGAAATCCCAACACCTGGGATGTAGAGGCAGGAAGATGAGGTGTTCAGGTCATCTCGGGCTATGTAGAGAACAGACTGGACTAAGAGAAGAAACCCTATCTCAAAACATCCTCCTTTCAAAATTTAACATTAATGCTAGAATATAGTTTAAGAAGCCAAATAGTGTTTAATATTTGTTATGAAAAATGTGATCTTTAATTCCATCCACACTTCTTCCCCTCAAATTGCTTCATCTCTCAGATATTGGTATTTCATGTCTTTTAATTAGGCAAGATATCTATATGTCACCATAATATATATCTACAAACACATTTATATGTCTATATGCAGAGATTTGATGTAAAGAATTAACTCATGTAACTGTGAAAACTAAGTCCCGCACCTATCCATGCACGCTGGAGTCCCAAGAGAGCTGATGAGATACTGTGATGGCCTACTAGAGTCCAGTGGGGTTTGAAGGCCTGCCTGAGAACCAGGAGTGCCAAGGGCAGATTATCTACATTTGCAAGTTCAGCAGCCAATCAGTGTTAATTCAACTTTTTTTTCACCGTTTGCTCTACTCAGGCCCTTAGCAGATTAGATACTGCCCACACACGTGGGGAGAGGTATGTTTTATAGAGTCCACCAATACAATGGCTTATTTCTTACAGAGACATCATCAAAGGCACATCCTGAAGTTAGGCTTAGCAGATAGCTGGGCACACTGAAGTCCAGTCAAGTCGGTGCAAAATTAACCACCACAACATTTGAACTGTATTTCTAAGTGACATACTCATACTGCTGTTTTTTGTTATTTTGGTTTTAAATATCACTCATTTGCTATCATTTAGCACCTTCCACATCTGTTGTTATATGTCCATGCTCTACATCTCAGTATTTAATCACATTAGTGGACAGTATTTGTTATGACTTTTTTCAAAAAATATTAAAAGGTTTAAAAAATTTTGTTTTGTGTATATGGGTGTTTCACCTGTACACATGTCTGTGCACCAAATGCATGCCTGATGTCCACGGAGGCCAAAAGAAGGTACTGGAGCTCCTGAAACTGGAGTCGAGGGGTTGTGAGCCACCATGTGCGTGCTTGGAATTGAACCTGAATGCTCTGGAAGAACAGCCAGTGCTCTTGGACACTGAGTCACCTCTCCAGCCTTTGTTAGGATTTTTATCTCCATATTATTAATTGAATGAAATTTGAAGACTGATTTTTTTTCTTTCTGGTGCTAATTTTATTTCAGTTAATAGTGTCCTACAGCCTCAGCTGAGTTGGCACTACCACTCAATAGCTGGCTATTCTCCAAACTCAGAATGAACTAACTGTACATATTCTTTCAGAATGTTGGCTGTGCCACGAATCAACTGGCTCCCTCTTCAGTGTTTCAAATTTTACGATATTCATCATGTAATTCTCCAATCTCTTGTTCCAATTTGGATTCTACTATGCAATAGTCACCCAGGACTTTGCTTCATCTTCAGGTGGAGAAATCACTTGCTTTGGTGGTTTACTGGATTTACCCCCCTCTGAACCAGCGCCTGCTTTCCTTGTTCCTTTTCCCTAGTCTCTCTGTGGCATTCTTTATTCTGCCATGTAAGCTCCCTAAGAGCCTCATGTGAATGAATCCTTTTAACTTTTGACATGATCGGTCATTGGGAAGAGCAGCAGCAGATTTGGGGGAAGAAGAAAAGTAAAGATGAGAATTTGTGTGTGTGTGTGTGTGTGTGTGTGTGTGTGTGTGTGAGAGAGAGAGAGAGAGAGAGAGAGAGAGAGAGAGAGAGAGAGAGAGAGAGAGAGAGAGAGAATGCTTTCTTTTTGAGGTAGGGTCTCACCATGTAGCCCAGGCTGTCCTCAAACACATAGAGATCCATCCAGCTCTGCCTTCTGGGTGCTAGGAATTAAGGCGTACAACACTGTGCCTGGCTTGTTTGGAGTTTTGGGGCAGGTTTCACACTGAAACCCAGGCTTGCTTTGGATTCACAGTTCTCTTGCCTTAGCCACTGAAATGCTGAGACTACAGATGTGTGCCACCATGTCCACCAATATGAGGTGCTGATGCCCTTGACTGTCTCATTTATCGAAAGTCAGGTCTCCTATCAGCTTATTCTCTTCATATAGTGTTGTTTCTGCCTTTAGTTATAAATTCTTTCCCTTGGTTGTTAATAAGCCCAGGATGTTCCCTGCTCCCAGTTTCTTTTCCTAAACCCTACAAACAGTACAAATCTCTGTAAAACTCTCATTCTCAAGATAATGTACTATTACCTTCATTTTTTTCCTTATAGTGATGCACAGCCTTGACTGCTTTCTGAGGAAGAATATCTATTAGGGCCTGGAAAGATGACTATGTGGTTAAGAGCACTTGCTCTTGCAGAGAGCCTGGGATTGATACTCAGCATCCACATGGTGGCTTATAGCCACCCATAGCTCCAATTCCAGGGGATCCAGCACCCTCTTCTGACCTCCGTGGGCACTGAGCACACATGTGGTAAATAGATACACATGTAGGTAGGCAAAACACTTACAAACATAAAATAAAATAAAATTTAAAATATTTCTAAAAGCATACATAGAAAGTGTTGGGTTTTTTTTCACTCTTTTTGGTTTTCTGAGACAAAGTCTAACTCTTTAGCTCAGGTTGGCCTGGAATTCACTATGTAGTCCAAGCTGATCTCAAAGTCATGGCAATATTTTCATCTCAGCCTTCTAGATCCTAGGATTACGGGTATGTGCCATCACAGAAGTAATTTTTAAACTATGTGACCATGTCTCAAAACTCCTAACAAACAAATAAATAAACGTAACCTCTGTTGCGTGTCTAAGGGAACAGTGATAGCAGAACACAAATGGGAAAGGGGAATATGGACAGGAAGGGTTGAGTGGGGGTGTGAGGTGGGAAGACAGGGTGGAAAGAGGGATCTGAGGAGTGGTAACTAACACTAAAAACCTTTGAAAAAGCCATATGGAACCCCACTGATATAGAAGCATATACCATAGAATTAATTACAGTACATAGGTGGACAGTACACCTTCCAGATGTCAGAGGCTATTGAACAAAAGTCCCAGTGCCAAGTACAAGTTACCTCCCTTCAAACTGTTGGTCAGTAAGGTCCCATAGATCCACAAACAATCCAGGTTACTGTCATTGCTCTTGGTTACCCTCCAGAACTTGATGTAAGACCCTGTTGCTGAATACCCTATGTTCTTGAGTCAAAGGACATGTGAAAATCAAGCTGGTGCTGAGCTTTATTGCTAGTGGCTAACTTCCATAATGCTTTGCATGCTACAGAGGGAGAAAAGTCATCAACAGAATTACCTAGCTGTGACTCCTACAAGCCACAACAATGACAAGCCCGGAAAGACATGTCCATTGTCACAATAGTGATACGAATGTTTCGAGAGTAACCAACTCTTTCTGATTGAATTTAAGGTCCTCACCATGAGATAGAATTCATACTTAGTACTATTCACTGGGCCAAGAATCTGTGGCTGGGTAGGTAGCAGGCCTTAGGAGAGAACATACTACTGCTGTTCTGCTCACTAGACGCAGTATCAAGCTACACCCCCACACTTATTTCTATAGCCTTAGATTTGTGCGACTCTTCACTCTGATCAAAGAAGCGTCTTCTTGCAGAGATGTTGATTAATTCACAGAATCACAATTGATGAAGGTCACAGAATGAGAGCCTGGAGTGCTCAGCCATAAAAGGGACATCTATATCATACCTCTCTTCCCCAGGATTGTCACAAAAGACAGGGGAGGAAAGATTGTAAGAGCTAGAGGTGGCTAAGGACTGCTGTGAAAGGATGTGGCAGGGCTGTTGTACGCATGGATAGCTGTGACTGTGTGCACAAGACTTGCACAAGTCCAAGCCGGCCAAACTTCCGCATGGATAGAAGAGGGCTTCATGAATTCCTCCTCCAGCTGAGGAACTCTTGGCAACCGATGGCTGCTGCAGGGCAGCTAAGCAGTTCTCATCAGATGTGGCCTCTCAGGGGCCCATAAGCTGCCCATGCTCCAGTAGATGGTCTTACATCCATGCATATACTGGCAGCACTAGGTGGACTCAGATTTTAAAAAAAGAGTACATCAGAGTGGGAAGGAAAAGTGTTGTGTTTAGGAGGAGTTGGAGAGGAGGGAGTGTGGAGTAGATTTGGTTAAAAACACATTATTTTCAAGTATGAAATTGACAATAAAAATTAAATATGTTATCTAAAAACGTCTATTTATTTTTTAAAAAAGTGTGTGTGTGTGTGTGTGTGTGTGTGTGCACATAAATATTTGTAGGTGACAGCTGTGTGTTCTGTGTAATGAGGCCAAAGGTTGATGTTGGATGTTTTCCCCTATCACTCTGTGCATTATTTTTTGAGATAGGGTCTCTCACTGAACCTGAAACTTGTCATTTTTGCTAGACTAGATGAACAGCAAGTCTCCAGGATCTGTGTGTTCCTGCGCCAGCTCTCCAGCCCTGAGTTACAGATGCATGCCTCAACCTGTGTCTCCAGAGAACATATTACATTCAAACGATAACAGCATGGAAAGCATTTTAGGCTAGAAATAGCATTTCCTCATCTTTTTGTTTCTTCATTCTTTTACAATTTAAAATATTTTGGTTATTAACCCTTTGCATGTAACTTTTTTTCCCACTCCAAAGGTCCTTAAATTTTTTTTAGCATCAGGTCTGAAATTCAATAATAATGTGTCATTTATTGTGCAATCCACTCAATAGATTTTATTCAGTCTGAAAATTGTCTTTCAGCAACCAGAAGCTTAGTTACATAAGTTTTCCAGTTATTTTTTTCTGTGTATTTTTTCCCTCAAATTTGGGCATTAGAATTCAGCTCATCCTTGATTTTTTTTCTTTTCTTTTCTTTTTTAATCTTTGTTTCTTTCTTTCCACATAGAATCTCTCTATGTAGTGCTGGCTGTCCTGGAACTCTCTGTGTAGATCAGTCTGGCTTCCAACTCAGATCTGCCTGTCTCTGCCACCCAAGTGTTGGGATTCAGGGCATGCCAGCATGCCACCATGTCAGCCCTTTTTCTTATTTTTAATCTCTCATTTTTTTTTGTGATGTGATATGATATGTGTGTGTGTGTGTGTGTGTGTGTGTGTGTGTGTGTGTGTGTGTGTGTGTGTCTTTCTGGGAGGTTTCCTCAACCCTATCTTCTAACTCTTCTACTTGATTAAAAATTTCTACTGCATTTTCCATTTTCAAACATAACTTTCTTGTTCTCTAAATGTAATGACTTTTTAATGTAATTTTAAAAGATTTATCTTTTAAAAATTTATTTATTTTATGTGTATGGGTGTTCTGTCTTCATGTTTGTCTGTGTACTCCATTTGTACCTCGTACTCAAGAAGATCAGAAGAGAGCATCCGAGCTCCTTGAAGTGGTGTTACAGATGGTTGTGAGCCACCATACAGATACTGGAAAAGAAACTCAGCTCCTCTGGAAGACCAGCCTGTGCTCTTGATCTCTGAGCCATTTTTCCAGACCTAAGATTTATTTTATTTTATGTGTATAAGTAATGTTTTGTGGGCTGGAGAGATGGCTCAGCAGTTAAGAGAATTGGCTGCTCTTCAAGAGGACCAGGGTTCAATTCCCAGCACCCACATAGCAGCTCACAACTGTCTGTAACTCCAGTTCCAGTGGATCTGACACCCTTACACAGACATACATACGTAGGTCAAATACCAATACACATACATTTTTTTAAAAAATAATTTATTTATTTTTATTTTATGTGCATTAGTGTTTTGCCTGCAGGTATTTCTGTGTGAGGGTGTCAGATATTGGAGTTATAGACAGTTCTTAGCTGCCATGTGGGTGCTGGGAATTGAACCCGGGTCCTCTGGAAGAGCAGCTAGTGCTTCCAACTGCTGAGCCATCTCTCTAGCCCCATAATTTTTTTTTAATTGCAAGAAAAGAAGTGTTTTGCCTGCATGTATGTTATGTGTATCATGTACTTGCCTGGTACCAGGATCTGAAGACCGTGTCAGGTCCAATAGGATTGGAGTTACAAATGATTGTGAGCTGCCATGTGGGTACTGGGAATCAAATACAGGTCCTCTGCAAGAACAGTAAGTGCCTTTAATGGCTATGGCATCTCTCCAGCCCTTGTCTTTTTATTTTTAAACATTATTTATTCAGTGCTGGGATAGAACCCAACCCAGGGCCTTGAAATCAGGGCCAAGGACTTGGTGCTTCCCACATCCCAGGCTAATCTCCACCACAGTACACTAATGGTATTTAAAAGCCAGTGATGTCAAGTGTGTGTGACTGTGTAGGTCTGGAGTTCCTGCACTCAAGGGGCAGAAGTTCAAGAGCCTGAGCTGTGTAGTGAGACCCTGCTTCCTTGCCCCCTCAACCACAAACAAACAAGCAAACCAGATTTATTATATTTACTTCATCAATGCTATTATTATTCTTTTATCTCTCAGATGATTTTTGTTACTTGTAAAAATAAATTCTTTTTTCCCTCTGTTACCTAATTGTCCAGTTTCCTTAAGTTCATTTTACTTGTTTCTTTTGGCCCCCAATCACGAGAATTTCTTAAAGGTCTTATGGTTTTTGTACTTTCATTTACATTTAAATTTTAGAAATAAAAGATGTTCACCAGATCTTGCCATGTTTGGAGCTTGTCAAACTGGGAGGCTTCACTGAAAGGACATCAGGTGGCTAGTTCAGGTGGCTAGTTAATTTCCTCAGTGGTAAGTCTTCTAATGCAGTTTTAACCAAAGGACTGTCTACACTGAGATGAGATGTTCATATTGGAATGTAAACCAATGTATCATTGTATCAATACTTGCTTCCTTCATTTAGAAAATCTTGCTACAGAAACCCAACAAAAACAAAACAAACCCAAAGCTGAACTGTAGCTAGAGTTTTCCTGCCTGGCCCACAGTCAGGACAAATCTCTCTCACCCGCCAGTCCCACAGCCACTCAGACCCAACCAAGCAAACACAGAGACCTACATTGCCCACAAACTGCATGGCCGTGGCAGGCTCCCTGCCAACCGCTCCCACAGCTCAAATTAATCCACCTCCATCAATCCATACCTTGCCACATGGCTCCCGGCCCACCGGCATCTTCACATGCTGTCTCTCATCGTGGCGGCTGGCAGTGTCTCTCTGACTCAGCCTTCCACTTCCCAGCTTTATTCTCCTCCTTGTCCCGCCTACACTTCCTGCCTAGCCAATGGCCAATCAGTGTTTTATTTAATGACTAATCAGCAACACATTTGCCATACAGAACATCCCACAGCACTGAACTCCACAGGCAGGACATTTGTCCTGCTGTGGTTTGAACCTGAAATGTCCCCCTAAGGCTCATGTGATCTAATACCTGGTCCTCAGCGGGTGATGCTGTTTGGAAAGGTCGTAGGACCCTTGGAGGTAGAGCCTCTCAGGACATGGGTCCCTCAGGGAAGGGGACAAGGCTTTGTACTCCAGCCTCACTTCCTGTCCACTTTCTGCTTCCTGAGCGTGACCTAAACTTACCAAGTTCATGAAGTTGTTTTTGTTTTGTTTTGTTTTCCTTTTTTCAGACAGCATTTCTCTCCATAACCTTGGCTATCCTAGAGCTCATTATGTAGACCAGGCTGGCCTCACACTCACAGAGATCTGCCTGCTTCTGCTTCCTGAATGCTGGAACCAAAGGCATGTGGCACCACACCCGGCAAGAAATTTTATTTCTACTGCTAGTGAGCTAAGGTATTTTTAAATATGAATGGATATTAGATTCCTTTCTTCACCTACTGAGGTACACATACAGTTTTATTTTTTTTGTGTTTTATAACACATAAGCCAGCACACATGTACACATGTACCCACATAAACACACTACACACACACACACACACACACACACACACACACACACACACACACCCACACACACACACCAAAACAAATATGGCAGAGGGTTACACATTTACAGAATATTTATTGATTTTGTTAATATAATATAATAATTCATTGTTAAAATAATCAATGAATTACTTTGATTTTCAGATGTTTACACAATCTGACATTTCTGGGAAATGTCATTAGATAATATTATCATTGTCATATAATTTTTTGGTATAGCTTTGTTAGGAATGTTTACATTTATGCTCCTATGAGATGCTGGCTCTTGTGTTTTGTCTTTGTGTGTTTTTGTTAGTGTATTGTAACATTGTTTTCAGCATGTGGTTTCTGAGTAATGTTAGTCTCAGAATAAGTTGGTGAGTAATTCATTCTTTTAAGTTTTGGAAGAATTTGACAGTGCCGATATTATTTCTTTTATAAATGGTACAATTTCCCAAAGACTTAACATGGATTCAAGCAGTTTTATTTAAATAGAAAAACTTTTAACTACAAGTGAAATTTCTTTAATAGTAGTATTATTTGAATGCCCCCCTTTTTTTGGTGAGCTCTTAGTTTATGTTTCTATCAGTGAACTTTGGTCAATTTTTTAAAATTGTTTTGCTTAGTTTTTTGTTTTGTTTTGTTTTGTTTTTTAAATTTTTATTCTTAGGGGAGAGCGCGAACGCAGTCCCCCACTACCACAAATTATGCAGTCGAGTTTCCCCGCATTTGGGGAAATCGCAGGGGTCAGCACATCCGGAGTGCAATGGATAAGCCTCGCCCTGGGAAAACCACCTTCGTGATCATGGTATCTCCCCTGCCAGGTTAGTATTGTTTTGCTTAGTTTTAAGTTGCTTTATTTTGGTAAATCAAGTCTATTGTTCAGTTTTGGTTAAAACCAAAAATTAATTCTAGTCTATATATTATGCTCTATTTATACAACATAATAATATATTATTATCTATCAAATATATGTTTAATAGGATATAAATCATATTACAGTGCCTGAATCATATTACAGTGCCATTATATTTCACGATTTCCTCAACAATCTTTTATACGGCTTATATTCAAGTTATATGTGTAGCTTTATTTCCCTTTTTTTTGGAGTCTTTCATTGGTCACAAAATAGGCTAGACTAGCTGGTGAGCAGCCTCGTGGACCTACCTTCTCAGCATTGGGATTACAATGGATACAACCATGGGGCTTTTGGGATCAAATTCAGATCCTCACGCTTGTGCAGTGTTTTAGTATTTGTTAGATTTGTTTCCAAATACCCAATAAAAGAAATATAAAAAAAGAAGGAAGCGTTCATTGTGGCTCAGAGTTTCAGGGTCTAGTGCAGAGTCCAGGGCAGAGACGTCATGGACACAGAAGTTGAGGTGCCAGTCACATGTCAGTCCACAGTCAGGAAGCAGAGGATGATAAACGGTGTCTCAGCTCACCATTCTTTTTATTTAGTCCCAGATTCCAGCCCATGGAATGGTACTGTCCACCTTTAGAGTAAAGCTTCCGGTTTCAGTTAACCCAATGTAGATAATCCTTCACAGATCGGCTGAGATTTGTTTTCATGGGGATTTTAAATCTCTGCAAGTTGATAATCAAGATTAATCATAATACAAGGGCATTACTTTACCAACGAACTATCTCCCCAGCTTCCATCTTTAAATGTTCAAAAATATTTTTACAGCACAATTTTAAACTAAAAACTTAAAAATATTTAACACTTGTAATACTATACCTAATTAATACAGGTTTAGCAAACCTTCTTACAAATGTGTATTTTTTTAATGATTAGAGAAATTGCATTCTTTTTTGCATAGACTTTTTCTAAAGCAAAATTTTGATAAGCTGCCCATTAATCTATCTCATTGCCAGGGATCTTGTAATTGTTAATTACTGCCAGAAATCTCTTGAGTTAAGACACTTGATTAACATTCCTCAGTGAAGTTTAATGTGGTAATTGCATCTCTCTTGTCTCTAATGATTAAAATGGTGCCACTTGGCTTCCTTCTCTTGGAGCCTATTATTCTGAAATCAAGGATTTCCAATTTCATGGCAAACTTTCCTACCATAATTGCTGACTACAAAGGAAAGCTAACACAGAGTTTTTCAAATCCTTCCTTATAGACCAGGCAAACTATTAGCATTTTTTTTTTTTGTATTTTTTTTTTTTTGGTTTTTCGAGACAGGGTTTCTCTGTGTAGCTTTGCGCCTTTCCTGGAACTCACTTGGTAGTCCAGGCTGGCCTCGAACTCACAGAGATCCGCCTGGCTCTGCCTCCCGAGTGCTGGGATTAAAGGCGTGTGCCACCACCGCCCGGCTTTTTTTGTATTTTTAATTAGTAATGACTTGATGAAGGGAGGGAGCCTCTCAGCCACCATGAATTATACTTGATATAGCTGAACATATCTGCTCTAGCGTGGCTATTCTGTATATTTCATTCCAATAGCAAAGAAATTTTGGCATCTCAGTTTCATTAATATAGGTCAAGTTGTAGGCAGACACACACACACACACACACACACACACACACACACACACACACACAATCCAAGAAATTTGTTTAAAGTCAGACTAGAAAAATCTTGTTTAAAGTCAGACTAGAAAAATCATTAAATCTCCATGTTTGTATTGATGGAGTTTGTCAGATCCAAACTCACACTTTTTTTTTCTTTCTGGAGTGATTCCTTTAGAATATGCTATCAACATGCTCTCTATACCTCTATTTTCTGTGTATACAGTAGTTTCTCCCTTCAGTAGACCTTGACGTTTTCTCTCTGAGCTACTTTTCTGTTGCTGTGGCAAAATACCACCATCAAAAGTAACTTCTGGAAGAAACAGTTTATTTTGGTTTACAGTTCCAGAGGGACAAGACTCTGCCATGGTGGGAAGGCCTGACAGAGGCAGGAAGTCAGATCACACCTTCAACCACAAACATAAAGCAGAGAGAGCCAACTGAATGTGAGTTGAGGCTATGAACTCAATCTAGACATCCATAGCACCCCCCTCTCCATGACATCCATGCCTCCTCTCCAAACAGCACCACCAACTGGGACCAAATAGTCAAACACCTGGGTCTATGGGGAATAGTCTATGTACTCGAACATTATCCATTGCTGTGAGGTTAAAGTTTTGGTTAGATTTTTTTTTAAGATTTATTTTATGGGCTGGAGAGATGGCTCAGAGGTTAAAAACACTGGCTGCTCTTCCAGAGGTCCTGAGTTCAATTCCCAGCAACCACATGGTGGTTCACAACCATCTATAATGAGATCTGGTGCCCTCTTCTGGCCTGCAGGGATACATGCAGACAGAACACTGTGTACAAATAAAATAAATCTTAAAAAAAAGATTTTATTTATTTATGTATATGAATGCTCTATTTGCATGTATACCTGGATGACAGAAGAGGGCACCAGATCCCATTATAGGTGGTTATAAGTCACCATGTGGGTGCTAGGAATCGAACTCAGGACTTCTGGAGGAGCAACTAGTGCTCTTAACCATTGAGCCATCTCTCCAGCCCCTTGATTAGATTCTTTAAAAAAAAAAAAGTATTTATTTATTTACTTTGTGTGTGTGTGTGAAACTGTGTCTTTTTTTAATGATTTATTTTAAATTTATTTTATGTGCACTGGTGTGAAGGTGACAGATTCCCTGGAACTGGAGTTACAGAGCTACCATGTGGGTGCTGGGAATTGAACCTGGGTCCTCTGGAAGAGCAGCCAGTGCTCTTAACCACTGAGCCATCTCTCCAGCCCTGAGACTGTGTTTTTTTTTGTTTTTTTTTTTTGTTTTTTTTTTTGGTTTTTCGAGACAGGGTTTCTCTGTGTAGCTTTGCGCCTTTCCTGGAACTCACTCTGTAGCCCAGGCTGGCCTCCAACTCACAGAGATCTGCCTGTCTCTGCCTCCCGAGTGCTGGGATTAAAGGCATGTGTCACCACATCCTGCATTAGTGGGATTCTTAAGGTAGGTCTTAAAGAGATCGACATTTTTAGCATATAGATTATATTTAGACTGGAGGCTTAGTTGTAATCACAGAGAGTGAGATAAGCGAGAAAAGATGTTCAAGGGCCAGACATTTTGAGATCAGGTTGAGCAAGATGACCCAGGAAGGAAGATTAGCCAATGAGGTCAGGAGAAATCCTGACTGCTGACTGCACATGAGGAAAAAGGCGAGGTCAGTGGACTGAGAATTAGCCATTGGGTACGGCTACATAGAGGTTATTGGTGACCTTAACAGGTAGCTTGAGTTGAGTGATGGAGCAAAACATTGCTTGGAGCGTATTTAGAGGACACATGGGTAGGACTTGGGGAGAGAGAGAGAGAGAGAGAGAGAGAGAGAGAGAGAGAGAGAGAGAGAGAGAGAGAGAGAGAGAGAATATAAACAAAATTGATGAAGAATTCTGTCAAAAAAAAAAAAGAAGAGAAATAGAGCAAAAGCTGGAGAGGGTGAGCTAGTGGGAAAATACCCAGCATTTAGGGGCACAGACGGTTTGTTTTTGTAAATATAAGGAAAGATAATATCTGGCACAGATATGGGAAAGAATAGATGTGACTTAAGAAAATACTGTCCTAGGTGCTTTTATTTTCTTGGTTAATTTGTAAGTAAGTAATTTTTTTATTTAGTTTGTCTTTGGTTTACTATTACTCCTGTCCAATTTCTTCTGAATTGTTCCTGACACAACCATAAGTCTCAGCTTAGGTTTTATTTCATCTTCTTTTCTTTTGTTCTTTTGCTTCATTTTGCATCTGCTATGACTTCATGTTTTCTTACTGACAATGCCAATTTTCCAGAAAGAAGAATCTATTTCCTTCGAAAATCATTTTCAGAGAGAAGCAAATCTTAATGCTCTGGATTATATTCCTTTTGCTTTCTGATATTATTTTTTGTATCGTTCTTGGGACAAGGAGGAGGCTTGGTATATGTCTTAGTTAAGGTTGCTATTGCTATGAAGAGACACCATGACCACAGCAACTCTTATAAAGAAAAACTTTTAATTGAGGTGGCTTGCTTACAGTTAAGAGGTTTAGTCCATTATCATCATGGCAGGAAGCAAGGGGCAGCAGGCAGGCAGACATGGAGCCAGAGAAGGAGCTGAGAGTTCTTACATCTTGATTCACAGGCAACAGGAAGTAGTCTGAGGCACTGGGTGGAGACTTCAAAGCCCACCCCCACAGTGACATGCTTCCTTCAACAAGGCCACACCCACTTCAACAAGGCCATGCCTCCTAATAGTGCCACTCCCTACGAACTTATGGGAGGGGGTGGTCGATTACATTCAAACTTCCACAGTATATATTCTGGTTCTAAGGAATTGTGGTGGACAGAACACAAAGGGGACTGAACTCTAAGCACCTTGCCAAGAGGCCCCGAGAAAGAAGCAAACAATAATCGAAAACATAGAGTCTGTGTGCGGTGATCAGTTTAAGAAGTGGACCTTTTGCAAAGGTTGTCAGGCATGACTGACTTAGGTAGCTGCAGCTAGAGACAGTGTCAGGAATGTCAACCTCAGGAAATAAACCATGAGTGTGTATGACAGTTTTTCAGTGTTAACTATGAAGGGGAATAATTAAGAATTAAGATAGGCCGGGCGGTGGTGGCGCACGCCTTTAATCCCAGCACTCGGGAGGCAGAGCCAGGCGGATCTCTGTGAGTTCGAGGCCAGCCTTGGCTACCAAGTGAGTTCCAGGAAAGGCGCAAAGCTACACAGAGAAACCCTGTCTCGAAAAACCAAAAAAAAAAAAAAACAACTAAGATAGTTTGGGCCCTCTTAAATGCCTCCTTATTTTTCTTATCTTTATCCAATGTAGCCATCATATATCCAAATAGGAAATGTAGGTTTCCTTTGGCTCCACTTTTAGATCTGATGACTGGCCAAATTAATATGATGCCCAAGGCAGAACACTTTCAGTGTCTTCTATTTCCTAACTCAGACACACTGTGACAAGACATTACCATTGCCAAGTGACAGCCTGAGGAATGGGAACTAACAGACTCTCTGATAACAGAGCCAATGGAATCCAAGAGCTGCTGTCACTTTACAAGGCACCATGATCCGCACTCTGCCGGTGGATAGTCATAGGACCAATTTTGCTAGAGCAAATGGAAAATACTGTCTCTCCATCTATCCCATCCTTCTCCACTGAGGTTCAGAAGTTCAAGTCTCCAGGTATATAGAAAAATGACAGCCACCAATGGACTGTACTGTCATCAGGTCTCAAAGCAGAATTTCAGGATTTGGAAGCAAAAGAGTGCCAACAGTGTGGTTTGTAGCTCCAGAAGGACCCTGTCTTTGTTCAGTAAGTGGACCATGGCGGGAGGATGCTTAGCCTTCCATGTTCCATTATATGGCCAGTTATGTTCTTTACCATAAAGTGGAGTATGGACCGCCCACTAATTCAGTTTCTCTAAATCCAACTTCATTAGCTTGACAATTTAGGGTAATTCCTCCTAGCAATTAACAATGAGCAGCTTGCCAACTTTTGTGCTCTGTATTGGCATGGATTTTCTCATATTTTTTTTCAATCTTTTTTATGTGCTTCAGGCAGCATTTGAGACAGGCTGAGTCAGAGGTGTTAGCCAAATGCCATTTACAACTAGAAATGCCTCATTGATTTTTATGATTTTTGTGATTCCATCAGTTGATTCTTATTTCTTCAGCCTCTGACTCTGGGGTGCCCGAGTGTAGTCTTTGGCTGGGTGTTATGCCTGAGCAGTTCTTCAGAGCAGTAACTGAAATCCCACAGATTTCCCAAAAGAAAAACAAACAAACAAACAAAAAAACAAACAAAAACCAGGTCTCTTACAAAGAAGCAAGGACCAGAATGGATTTGGTCTTTATAACAGCAATATCAGAATGCAGAAAGCGTTGGAGAAATGGCCTAAAAGTTCTGAAGGAAAATGATTTCCAACTTTCATTATGCAGTATATATTAGACAAAAGGAGGGGATATTTTTCCAGACAAGTATGTTCTTAGAAAAAAATTCCCATGCATCCTTTTTTGAGGAAGCGATTGAAGGTCACACACAACATGGGAACAGGAGATCTGCACTAGACAGAAGTGAAAGGATTCTTCAAGCGTTTGTCAGGGAGGGTCCTAGGAAAAGAGATGTGCAACAAATTGAAATTGGGCGTGCCAGGGCGGAAATATTCAGAGATGAAACTCATACAAGGCTTAATGTGTCTGGTACAGCGTTTGGATGAGTTAGGAGTTATAAAATTGAACACATTAGTTACACAGATTATCATCTCTAGGAAAAGCAAAAATATTTTGCAGGAAATGAAAGTAACCATAATTGACATTGCCTTGTCCTGGAAGTATATGTGTAATGCCTCCAACAAAGGAATATGAAATAGCAATATAAGTATACTATTTAGAGTGTGTAAGTATGTATGAAGAGAACCATGCAGAGTTGAAAATAATTGCCTTTGAAGATAGGGAAATGATGGGCAAAATGACTGAGCATCATCATCATTATTTTTGGTTTTCAAGGTAGGGTTTCTCTGTGTAGCTGTGGCTGTCCTGGAACTGACTCTGTAGACCAGGCTGGCCTTGAACTCACAGAGATTCAACTGCCTCTGCCAGTATTAAAAGAGTGCACCACTACCTCCCAACTTATTTTATTTTTATTTTTATTTTTTGGTTTTTCGAGACAGGGTTTCTTTGTGTAGCTTTGCGCCTTTCCTGGAGCTCACTTGGTAGCCCAGGCTGGCCTCGAACTCACAGAGATTCACCTGTCTCTGCCTCCCCAGTGCTGGGATTAAAAGCATGCGCCACCACCGCCTGGCCCAACTTATTTTTTATTTTAACATATTTCATAAAAGTTGCTGATGTAGAACTAGTAGAAAGTTAATTTTATAGTCATACGATTTCAGAGGCATTGTTTAAGATACTGCAGTTAGAGTTTTTTTGTTTTTTGTTTTTTGCTTGTACCACATTTTATATATTGCAAGGACTTACTTTCTTTGTGAAGTGAACCTTTTAAAATATGTCAGAAATTATAAGGTGTTACTAGTCATAAGCTCCTTGAGCTCAGAGATCATTTCACCTACATATTATAGTCATATAATTAAATCATATTTCTTTCTTTCTTTTTTTTTTAAAGATTTATTTATTATGTATACAGTGTTCTGTCTGCATGCATGCATGCAGGCCAGAAGAGGGCACCAGATCTCATTACAGATGGTTGTGAGCCACCATGTGGTTGCTGGGAATTGAACTCAGGACCTCTGGAAGAGCAGCTAGTGTTCTTAACCACTGAGCCATCTCTCCAGCCCCCCATATTTCTTTGTTTTTAAGATTTTTCACTGTTCCTTATGTGTCTGTGTGAGTATATGCTGCATGTGTGTGGGTCCAAGGACACCAGAAGGAGGATCCCCTGGAGCTGGAGTTAGAGGCACTTGTGACTCTGACATGGGTGCTGGAAACTGAACTTGGGTCTCAAGAGCAGCAAGCCCCGAGTCATCGCCTTTCCCCTGTTAATTTTCCTAAGATAGATGTCTGGGATTCTGCATGTTTAAGTCTCAAGGAGAATTAAGTCAAGCTTTGTTTGTTTGTTTGTTTGTTTTGAGACAGGGTTTCTCTGTGTAATAGTCCTCGCTGTTCTGGAACTCCATCTGTAGACCAGGCTGACCTCGAATTCATAGAGATCCGCCTGGCTCTGCCTCCTGAGTGCTGGGATTAAAAGCATGTACCACCACCACTGGCTCTTCTCTTAGACTTAGTTAATATATAAATAATTATATATTTTTATATATATATTAATATATAATTATTGCGTGGAGTGATTATTTCACTTTATTAGTGAGATCTGCTCTTTTTGGTGCCAAAAACCTAAACTCTGCCAATACCCTCAACCTCCAATCAAAAACAAAACAAACAAAAAACAAATTATACTAACTGGGCATGGTGGCTGGTGCACGCCTGTAATCCTTGTGCTTGGGAGGCAGAAGCAGGATGATCAACAAAAGTTCAAGGTTGCTTTTGTCTACAAAGCAAATTCCTGGTCATTTTGGGCTACACAGTAAACCTGTATCTCAACAAACAAAAGTAAGAAACAAACTAACAAGCAAAGTTTAGCTGGCAACAGTTATTGAAGAAGAAAGAAAAAGGAAAGGGTGGAAGAAACAATCAAAATGCAAAGAAAGAATCAAATGAATTCTGCCACCCTTTAAATGCATCACCTCCCAAATTCAGATGTCTGTGTGGTATTGGGAGGTGGTGCCTGCCTTTATATGGTGATTGAGTCACATTTTCTCTTGGGAGGGGTTGGGTGTTCTTGTTAAAGGGTTTTGATGGAGGGAGGCATTTCTTTGGTCCTCCCACCTTTCACTATGTGAAGATACTATGTTCTCCCTTATAAGAGTTAGCATTCATGTAAGAGTCAGCAAAGCTACCACTTTGCAAGCAGAGACTGGATCCTAGCACATAATGAGCCCATCAGTTCCTTGATCTGTACTTTTAGCCTTCAGTAAGAAACTTTTATTGTTCATAAATTATGTAGTCTGTGCTATATCATCATAGCATCTCAGACAGACTAAGGCAAAATTACTTCTGAGAACTTAATTTGGACAAGATAGATTACCTAGTTCTTATTTACTATATTGCACATTATTCTGTAATAACCGTATTATATATTTATTAGCTATATTACATCCTCTAGGAAAAGAATGTGAGAGATTGTCAAGGTCAGCCAGAGAATCAGGCATCACCATGTCCTCAGCTCGTTTGCCCTAATCCAAACTTCTGTGATACACACATGCTGAAGAGGCGTGAGGAAGAAGTCAAGAGGCTTTATCCCACTTAAATTAGCCAGTAATGTAGTTTGTCTGCAACTAAAGTGTTGACGGATAAAAGACAAAGATTGGTGGGTAAATTCAGCTTTCACTTTGTTGAGAGAAGTTGCAAAAATAGAAAGGAGTTCTATTTAGGAGTATTTGTCAAGTAAATCTCTTTCAACACATTCTCTTCTCCATGCTTCTAACGGGGACAGGGGTTATTTTAAGTGGAACGATTCTCCTACCTCCTATTTTGATTTTTGTTTGGTTGTCCCCTATATGGAATCTCATTTTCAGTGTCATAGCTTAGAACAAACAAACAGCAAACCTTGAAAGAACATCTCCAGGGCTCAAAGGAACATAAATGTTATTCAGAAAACTTTTGAAAAAATAGAGTCCTCGAGACAGTCACTGCAAGAAAACATTAATAACTGCTATTTGAAAATCTGTCCCAGGGGATGGAGAGATGACTCTGTGGTAAAGAGTGCTTGTTGCTCTTGTAGAGGACTGGCGTTCAGTTCCCAGGACAAAGTGGGTGGCTAGCAACCACTGTAAGTTCAGTTTAGGAGATGGCCCCCTCTTCTGGCCTCTGTGGGTACTTCCATGCTGTGCACAAACTCATACACAGACAAACACACACATAATAAAACAAATCTTTACTGTCCTGGAACTTGCTCTGTAGGCCAGGCTGGCTTCGAACTCACAGAGATCTGCCTGCCTCTGTCTTCCAAGTGCTGGGATTAAAGGCATTTGCCACCACTTTTCACTTGTTTTATAATCTTACAAATATTTGCACATACATCATTGGAGTTACTTGATGCAGGCATTAAAATTATTTATAACTGAGGAAATTGAGTTGTGAGATTGTTCAGTGACATGGCCAAGGCCTGACCATGAAAGGCAAAACCAGAATTCTTGTTTCAGTGTTTTGTTATTTTTTTTATCTTCCATTAATAAAAACTATATATTTGGTTAGTTATCAGCATTCTCATTTTATAGTTAAATACATAAAGACAAAACAAAAAAGTCTTAACATATTTGTTCAAAAACATGGTGCAAGAGAAATAAGAGTAAAGAAAAATAAATGCAAGACCTGACTGGAAATTCTTTGCCTTCAAATCACTTAACCACAATAAATGTGGGTGAAGCCTGAAGAGTTAGTTGTTCAGCGCACACTGTCCATTACTGCTCTTATTAAGGTTTGTCCTACTTAAAAGATTTCCATTAAAATCCATTTCTTCCTGGCAAACATTGGAGTCTTTGTATAATCACTTTTCTCCTTGGGAAATATTACAAGCAACTGAAAAAATTCTAGGTAAATAATAGAAATGGAGCATATTTTAAAATGATGATAAAGCCAGAAAGTCTAAAATTGTAGTGTATAAGAGGGTTACTTCCATCACAGAGTTGTGTAGTCTAACCATTATATGGTCAGTCATTATGATGTTATTATAGACCATTCTGTTAGCATCACACAGTTTCACAGTTTTTTCTGTCTCCCTTCAGGGAGAGACTTTGGCATTTCAAGCAGATATTTGTTCTAGAATTTTGACTCACAAGGACAAGCAATGTAGGACTGAGTCTCTGTAGTTTTGGCCTTTTCCTTCTCTTCTGTCTCCCCGGCTTCTTCCTTCCTTTCTTCTAATGGCAGACTTGTTGCAGCAAACTTGAGTCCCAGGTGTAGAAGTGGTCAAAGGCAGACTGCATTTCCTAGTACTTGGTATTTCTGATGCCAGCTGTAGGCTAACCACTTTCCAAGACACTTTGGATGTTTTAGCAAGAATTTCTCAAATTCTTGGAAACCACTCAGACCTAGGAAAACCCGAAAGGGACTGGTCCTATCACCCAACTTCCTTTTCATCAGATGAACCCTGTAGCTCTGTGGATAGTTTATTCTTACTACTGTCTTCAATCCTCCCCACCAGCCCCTTCAGCAATACTCAATACCTTAAAAAAAATGAAAGACGCACAACAATCTCTGTAAAAGTCTGAATGCTTGTGCGTTTGTCCTTCTTTCACCCCTCAACTCATGAGTTAAAACATAATCACCAATGTGAAGGTGTCGGGAGATGGCACTCAAGAGAGGGATTTTTGCCCTTATATGAGAGGCTACAGAAATGCCCTTGCTTTTTACGCCATGTGAGTTAGAAACTCCCTATGAACAACACTCCCTATGAACCAGGGAACAGTCCTTCACTTGATGCTAAACTAATGGTCCTTTGATCTTGAAGTGAGAGGTGGTTTTTTTTTTTTTTTTTTTTTTTTTTTTTTTGGTAAGTCATCTAGTCTATGGTATTTTATTATAGCAGTTCAAATAATCTTTCCTTCCTTCCTTCCTTCCTTCCTTCCTTCCTTCCTTCCTCCATCCTCCTCTTCCTCTACACCTTCCTCTTTATAGTTGTAGTATTTTGTTTCGAGTCAGGGCTTCCTTTGGTAGCCTAGCCTGCCTTCAAATTTGTACCAGTGCCTCCAGCCTGCCTTAGCCTCCAAAATGCTGGCTAGCAGCTGTATGCCATCACGATTGCCTTGACAATATCCTTTAATCAGCTAATGGTTTACTTAAATCAGAGAGAGCTGATCTCTACTGCTCCTGCCAATAACCTTGACCACACACAACAGGTACCTGTGTTTGGGAACCCTTGCCTCACCATGGTCCTTGACTCATAAAGACACAACTCAGCATCTAGTCATTACAGACTGCCCTTAAAGATAGTGAGCATTTTGGCATTTTGAAAGTTCTGAAAAAGCATCAATAATGGTTGTTCTTGTTATATCTTTGAAGTCCTGAGAAGTAATAAGATAAACAAATGTTACAAAGTATAAAATCATTTAGAAGTAAAGTTGTTACATTTCCCCCCAATCTGTGTTACTTTGTTGTTACTGTGACCTCTTCCTACCCATTTGTAACCTAGACCATCTCCAAACTCAAAATCCTCCTACCTCAATCTCCTGAATGCTGGGATTACAGATGTGTGCTACTGCACTTGGCTCAGTTTCACCTTTATGACATCTGTACTTTGATTTTCTGTACTTTGGAGAGAAAGCCTTCAATTAAGATATAGTTACATCTGTAACTATGTAATTTATAAATGTTAGGGGTCAAGCTGTGTATATTATTTCAGAATCTGCTTGATTAGGAGTACTGTGAATTTCTTTCCAGATATATATTATCACTTTACCTGATTGCACATTTTTGTAGTGTGAAGAAGTATCATGCTGTCAGTAACAGATTTTGCTGGATATTTTAGTTTTAATAGGTGTCTTAGGGTTTCTGTTGTTGCGACGAAACACCATGACCAAAAAGCAAGTTGGGAAGGGAAGGGTTTATTTGGCTTACACTTCCAGATCATAGTTCATCACTGAAGGAAGTTAGGACAAGAAGTCAAACAGGGCAGGATCCTGGATGCAGGAGCTGATGCAGAGGCCATGAAGGAGTACTGCTTACTGGCTTGCTTCCCCTGGCTTGCTCAGCCTGCTTTCTTATAGAACCCAGGACCACCAGCCTAGGGATGGCACCACCCACAATGGTCTGGGCCCTCCCTCATTTATCACTAATTAAGAAAATGCCCTACAACTGGATCTTTTTTTTTTTTTTTCTTTTTTGAGCTGAGGATCGAACCCAGGGCCTTGTGCTTGCTAGGCAAGTGCTCTACCACTGAGCTAAATCCCCAACCCCACAACTGGATCTTATGGTGGCGTTTTCTCAGTTGAGGTTCCCTCCTTTCAGATAACTGGTTTATGTGTCACGTTGACATAGACTAGCCAGTACAATAGATAATACTGTTTAAAACTGACTATTCAATCACTGAATACTTCTGATTATTTCTCAAAAGTAAATATTAGAGATGGAATTTTTGAAACAGAGGTATGTTTATTTGTAAGCCTTTCTCCTATTTTCCCATCTTGCTTTCCAGTTGTCACCTCTGAGACTGCCTACTTCTCTCCTCAACTCCGTGTCAACGTAATTGACAACTAATGAGATATCCCTTTCATTGGCTACTAATGAGGTTATACATTTTAATTTATCTTTGGCTTTGTGTTCTCCTTTTGTGAGTTTCTTGCTCCTAAACGCGTTCATTTTTCTCCTATGTGGTTGTGACATTAAACGCTTGCATGCTGAAATGCACAGAAGCAAACTCCAATTCTGAAAGCAATTATCACCTCCCGCCTCTCCCAGAATTGTCATCATTTGGTTTGCTGTTCTCATCCAACTATTTGGATTTTTACAAATTACTTCCCTTCTTCAGTAGCTTCCTAGGTGATAATTATTCTTTTATTGCCTCCTCAAGAATATTTTAGATTTTCAAAATGTAGTTTGTTTTTTGCCAAGAAATGCTTTACTCACATTGTTATTTATTTTAAATATGGAAGCCTGGAAATTTATACCTATATAGGAAAAATTAGGCAAGCAGTACCAAAACATAATCTATCTTCCCAGCTTCCCCTGTAGGTTAAGGTTATTACCTTTTAAAAATTGTGTTGTACAATAGTTTCTATTTAAAGAACATATAAACATTAAAGTAAAAGAGTTATGACATGGCCATTTGTCACAAAGTAGAAACGCAGAAGAAGTAGAATCAGTATTGTTGCCCCAGCGCTTACTGCCTATTCTCTAAACACTTTGCTGTTTTTTGTTTTGTTGTTTTCTTATTAGAAAGGGTCTCCCTATGTGGTTCTGCCTAGACTGGAGCTTGCTGTGTAGACCAGACTGGGCTCAAACTTGCCCCAGTCTTCCCGCTTCTATCTTTGGGAAGCTGGGGTTACAGGGGTGTGTTACCACACTCGGCTGGGCTTTGCTGTTTTATTGCTGACCTTAAAGTCTGATATGACTGCCAAATCCATCATCACCCACTCCAACAGCCTACTCACTGGGTGTTGCTGGGGGTTGTTGCTCTCAGTCACACCAGAGAAGAAGCTCTTCGGGGCTTTGCTGGTGCTCGTATCTCCACTTTATTTTTAGGACTCTTAAGCAATGTTAGGACGTTAGACATTCGTTCACTTTCAGTGACTCAGAGTCCCCAGTCACCCTTTTTTTGGCTCATGCCATCCACATCTTAGAACCTTTCACCCAGCTATTCCCTGTGCCTCCACTGACCATATGTTCTCTGCTTTTTTTTTTTTTTTTTTCAGAGAGTCCTAATTTCAGGTATCCTGTCCTGTTGCCAAATTAAATGCCAGACCATATGCTTCATATTTATTTCGGGGAAATGTATTAATTTACCTATACTTCAGTTCCCTACACTTTGCTTATCAAGATTTCCATTTGTTAGACAGTTGATGAATTTTTTTCTTTTAAAATGCAGTTTAGATGTCTTCTTCCCTTGGGAAGCTTTCCTTCACAGCCTTCCTCTCTTAAATGCCGCTCATACCTGTTATGATGGACTGTCCTAGTATATTTGGGAAAAATGAAAGGGGTTGTACCACATGTATTCTGGCTTTATTTACCTCTGCTCTGCTGTTCAGGAGGGCATCCTCTGCCTAGGTAGAAGACACCTTCATTTTACTGCTCCTAATTGTTTGAATGAGTCCTTCTCCCTTCTAGTAGCCTGTAGATATGAATATTCTCAATAGCACATTTCCCAGTCTTGCATGTTTCAGTCTAGAATACTTCAGGGAAGTTCCAGGGATCCCAGGTAGTTTTTCCACTCTTAAGTTCAGATGCATAGTTTAGAAACTTGATGTTGTGTGTGTGCGCGCACGCGCTGCCAGATAGGTGCTAGGAATCCAATTAGGGTCCTCTGGAAGAGCAGCAGCAGCTAGTGTTCTTAACTGAGCCATCTCTCCAGGCCCCTGTCCCATAATGTTTTAATTTCATTGTGTACCAGGGCTTTGTTATATAAAATAGCCTAGAAAAATATTTCGTTTCCTTCTAATTGATACCAGAAGTTTCACGTGTGGACATGTGCCTAAATGTCTCCAGATTCTTAGAATGCTGAAGTCACACATCCATAGTCACCTGCACTTAAGTACACACACACACATACACAAACACAGGGGTGGGGAGGGGTGGGGCAGGGGGAGATGTAAGTGGTTTTCCTTGGAGCCGTTGCTCCAACCCATTAATCTTCATCCTCCCCCCAACCCCTCTTCTTCCCCTGCCTTTCCCCCTCCTCCTTCTTCTACCCACCTCCACCTTTCCCCTTCTCACTCCTTGACCCATACAATCCTTCTGACTTACTTTTTGCTGAAGAAATGGTTCAGTGTGTAAAGACTCTCTGTGCAAATGTGAGCATTTGCGTTCAGCTCTCTAGAATCCATCTAAAGCTGGGTGTGGAAACCGGAGTCTGCGACCCCAGTGCTCCTGTGGTGAGATGGGGGATGGAGACAAGAGAATCACTACACACAGGCTTGACCTATGCAGTGGCTAACAACAAAGAGACCCTGTTTCAAATAAGGTGGAAGGTGAGGACCAACACCCGAGGTTGTCCTCTGACTAGTACACACACACACACACACACACACACACACACACACACACACACATACACAATTGCTTTTAAACAAGTTCTTTTTCTACTAGTACATTCTTTTTAAAAAAAGATTTCCTTTTTAAATTTTGTGAATATGTCTGTGTGTGAGTGTGTGCATATATATGTAAGCACAGGTGACAATGTAATCCGGAAGGGTCTGGATCCTCTGGCCAGGGCTACATAGGGAAACCCTGTCTCAAAAACCAACCAACCAACCAATCAACCAACCAACCAACAAACAAACAAAAAAGAAACCCAAAAAGAAAAAAAAGCATAAAAACCCAAATACACATATGCAAATATTCATATATGAACACAATACAAATATTGTGCATATACAATACAAATATGTACATGTCAGTAGGTTTTATAGATACACATTTGTATATACTGAGTCCATTATATGCTACGATAATAAAGAAGAGATCATGAATTTGAAAGGGGGTAGGGGCATGGGAGGAGTTAGGGGGAGGATAGGAGGTACAAATGATGTAAACATAGTACTCATGGATAATATTCTCAAAATGTTCTTTAAATTAAAAATTCCTACAAGGAAAATATAGATGGTATTATTATCCTTTTTTTTTTTTTTTTTTTTTTTTTTTTTTTTTTTTTTTTTGGTTTTTCGAGACAGGGTTTCTCTGTGTAGCTTTGCGCCTTTCCTAGGACTCACTTGGTAGCCCAGGCTGGCCTCGAACTCGCAGCGATCCACCTGGCTCTGCCTCCCGAGTGCTGGGATTAAAGGCGTGCGCCACCACCGCCCGGCTTATTATCCCTTTTTTTAAACCTTGGAAAAATTATCTTATTTATAAGTCATGTATTTAGGCAACATTAACCTAGGCCTAGAATTCAGTTATTGCTGAGGATTAAGACTCAGGATTTGCCCTGTATGTTACATATGTATAAAAGAATACCTTTAGGAAAAATACGTTAGTAAAGTCAAGAGATTTTAATGAAAATATGATTTATAAAACAAAACAAAACAAAAAACCAAACAAACAAATGAAACTTGAGCCTAGCTTGCCAGATTTATACATCTACTCCTCACTTTATAAGACCTTGTAATTTTTAAGTTTTATATTTTGTATGTTGCTCAAATTTTTTTTTTTCAGATATATTCTCTCGGTATGCTGTCCAGGCGAGGTTGCCAACGACAAACCTTCCTCTTTGGCTAAGAGTATAGATGTGTGCCTGGCTCACACTGCTCAACTCTTACAGTCCCGCTGTCTGTATCTCCCAGATGAGGCAACAGTACAGACAGAGGGTAAGGAAGCATCTCTGAGGAAAGTCACAAAGGAAAAGCTTGAGTCTCTCTTTTGGTGCTCTTTGTACACCCCCTCTGTTTATCTTCTTAATGAAGTACATGTTTCTTCCAGCTCTCCTGGTAGAATGGGCCTAGTTTCCACAGGAATGCATATTATACTAGGTAATAGTCAATTTGACTAAGTATCATTATTTTAGCCAAAATGTGCCAAACTCTCCCATTCAGGGGTTTTGAAACAGAGCAGAGAGATTCTGATGATTTTTGAGGACCTGAAGAATGACATCCAAGGCTCCAAATACAAATATACTCATATGTACACACATAACCTAAGGACTTGGGGTGTCGCTCAGTGATAGAATGCTTGCCTACCATAACCTGGGTTTAATCCCCAGCACCAAAGTAACTAACTAACTAACTAACTAACTAACTAACTAACTAACTAACATAAATAAATGAATAAATGAGTGAATAATGTTTTACCTACATTTGATTGAATGGATTTTTTTTTTTTTGCTATTGTTGCCAAATGATTTTTGAAGTGTGTTATTCTTGTCCCCCACTCCTCCCGCCTTTTACCACCATTGGTTTTGCTCTTGTTCCTTCTGTCAAGTGTATCTTATTCTAATCTTTATCTGTCACATTTCTGCCATTTCAAATCCCAATGCCTTCTCCATATAACAGAATTCCATTTTGTGCAACTACAGCATCCGTTTGTATCAACAGCAATTCTCACATACATTTCATTACAGAGCTGTTTGAATGCATGCCTCTTGTGGCCAACTGTTCAGGAGACTTCTGAGGATAGAAAGTACAGCATACCAATTTTCATGTCTGTCCACTGAGACAGCACATGGCCTTTTTTTTTTTTTTGCATACTTGTGACAGAACAAATGAATATGTGAAAGCCTTGGTCAGCCTAGTAAGCAGACAGAGGCCTTAAGAACATCTAGATGTCAAGAGTGGTGCCATCTTTGATATACTTATAGCTGTTCTCTCATAGTCCATATTTATGTATTTACCTGTTGGCTTAGTTACACTGTCTTACAGTGAGATAACAAAAATGATGAACTAATGGTGTCTAAGAGTGGAACAGAAGGCCGAGGAGAAACATTTATGTTAATGGACCCCAGATATTCAGCCCAGAAATTCCTAAACTGCATTCCATTCTTTATAAGAGCTACAGCTCTTATCAAGGAGCCCACAATTATATCACATAATAATAATATTGATGATGATGATGATGATGATGAGCCAATGGTGACATGGACTTCCAAACAACTAGTATTTGCTTATTAAGCAAACAATATTGTTTCTGAATGTGATTGGAAATTGTAGTTAAGAAGATATTTGTGTTTTTTCATGCTTTTAAAAATATATCTTTGAATATATGCATGTCATAATGATGAGTCTACAGTTATTCTAAGGTTTTTTTGTTTGTTTGTTTTTGTTTGTGTTTTGAGACAGAGTCTCATCACACAGCCCTGGCATGCCTGAACTCACTGTGAAGCCCAGGCTAGCCTCAAAATCACAGGGATCTCACTGCCTCTGCCATCCAAGTGCTGAGATTAAAGGTGTGTGCCACCATACCCAGTTAAATTTTTGTTTAAGTGCGTTAACCTTATATGGTTAACACTTACAAACTCTTCCATGAAACGGTTTGTATCATGAGCAGTCAGGCCCTCAATACACTTGCCCTTTCCTCTTTTGGCATTTGATTGGTGAAATCCCTAGCTGGTGAAACACAGCTTCCCCTCTATTCAGTGCCTAAACATACGGAGAAAACAAATTCTTATGCTGATTGAACCAAACTTTAAATTATGACTTCAAGCCTCAACTCGATGCTCAGTATTGCCCAGTAGTTCTTTGCTTGTCCCTAAGTCATTTGATTCTTCCACTCTTCCAGGAAACACTGTTAACCTTCAAGCCTCTTTTTCCATATTCCATCTCAGCTGATGACCTTGCTTCTTATTTTGGTGAGAAAGAAGAGAAAAATCCCACCCTCTCACTGCTTCTGCTCTACCTACTTACGTCTTATCTGCCCTTATGTTATGAAAGCTGAACTGTTCCTGTTTTGTATGAGACATAGACATAACTCTCTTCCTGTGCTCTGGGTCTTAATTCTCTTTTGCTCTTAAAATGATCCCATATCTTTCATTGACCAATTTGTTTCTTTCTTATAGGGTACTTAATAGATAAATACAATTAACATCTCTTATTTAATAAAGTCTTTTAAGCTCACATCTCTCCCTAGCCGCTGCTTCATTTCTTCACTCCTTTTAATAGCAAAAGTCAAAAGATTATCTGTATTTCACATCCCCATGTTAGCATCTCTAATGCCATCTTACGTCTACTCCAGTAAAGGTATTGGAATTCACTTTTCCGCTAGTGATGCAGCAAGCCTACCATCCACCTTCCATCACTAAATCCAGTGCTGACCTCTGTCTTTATCATGCTTGACCTAATAGGAGTAGCTAATGCAAATGGTCTTTTTGGAACACATTGGCTTCCAAGAAAATTTCTCTTGGTTTTCCCCCCACCCCCGCTATGTTTTTGGTCACTTCACAGTTTACTTGGTTGGTTCCTCCTTACAACTCTGAGGAACGTCAAAGCTTGGTGTGTTCTGAGACTCAGTACTCAGTTCTCTTTTCTCTCTTTCTTTATCCCCCAGGAGCTCCCAGACAAGTTTACAGTACACACACACACACACACACACACACGTACACATGCACACACACAGATTCTCTCTTTCTTTTTCTTTTCATATATAACATAATTCTTTATTGATTCTTTAGAAATTTCACATCATGCATCCCAATCCCACTCACCTGCCATTCCCCCATATCTGCCCCTTACCCCTGCAGCATCATCCCCCAAAGAACACCCCCCCAAATTAATTAAAAACAAAACAAAACAAAACAATTCACCTTGCTTCTCTGCCTTTCCAATCTCTCCAACACCTCTTTATTCATCCTGGTGGCACAGGAGCTGCAGAGTGTCACACAGTAGACCCTTTTGTCCAGTCAGCCCCACCCTCAAATGTTCACTTCAGTGAGTCATTGATCTGGTTCAATCATCTGTCACACCACTATCACTAGACCCTCATCGAAACCCTTCTCGGATAACCTGCTGTTTCCTTGAGTCATGGAGGTCCTGCGTGAGTCCCTTCATGAGCTCCTGCAGGTCATAGATGGGGTAGATGTTACCTTGGGCCAACCCAAGGCCCAGGTTGTGAGTCTGGGTGATGGTAACCGAGTGGCCAGTCCCGGCCATTGGGACTGCCCTCCTCAGGCCAAGGGCAGAGCCAGCTCTCCTAGGCATATGACAGCGGAGCCAACTCTCCCATGAGGGTGATGAGGGGTGGGACCAGCTCTCCTGAGTAGGGGGTGGGGAGCTCTCCCATGAGGGGTGGGACTGGGACCAGGTCTCCTGCTGCATTGTCCAGCGAGGGACAAAGTCAGCTATCTTGGGGTCAGTGAAGGGCATCTTCACATGCTGTTTGTCATCCTGGCGCTGGCTGGCAGTGTCCCTCTGACTCAGCCTTCCACTTCCCAGCTTTAGTCTCCTCCTTGTCCCGCCTATACTTCCTGCCTAGCCAATGGCCAATCAGTGTTTTATTTATTGACCAATCAGCAACACATTTGCCATACAGACCATCCCACAGCAATTCTCAGTTACACAAAGAGTTCCAGGCCAGCCTGGGATGCACAAGACCCTTTCTAATTTATATATTTATGTGTGTGTGTGTGTGTGTGTGTGTGTGTGTGTGTGTGTGTGTGTGTGTGTACATTTGGGTGCACACACTGTAGAAATATTTTACAATCCACATCACTATTTCCTCTTCCATACAATTCTAGCTCAGAGGATATGAGGAATTGCTGCATGACCAAAGACTAAATTATGGAAATGATAGCTATGAAAAACCCAACTTCTAGAGGCACCAAAATAGATATACAGGGGCTTTAAACTAGGGCTATGAGACGGTCCTATATGGTAAGAAATAGGAAGAACTAGGAAGGGCTTTTCCAGGATCTTCCCTCAATTTCTCCTTCACATGCCCTTTGCTTTAGTAGCAGCTATTGTGTCTGTCCTCTGGTTTCCATATGGCTTAATGTTTGCATTGGGAAGAAGTATGTAAAGCCGTCGTGGCAAGAGGCTTTGCCAGCTCAGCGTCTTGTGTATTAGTCTGGATGCTCCAAGAAATAAATGTAAAGCTTTGTATTAGAGGAAGAGAGAAAGAAAAATTGGAGTGGGAGAGCTATTAGACTGTAAATCCAGCTCCTGGTGAATGGGAGAGGGGAGGAAGGCTTGGTGGGAAAACTGTCGACCACTGTAGTGTTCAAGAAAGCTCAGCAGGGCTATGGCAGCACTTGTCTCCAGGAGCTGGGCTGCTGCAGTATCCCTACCTCACTTGGGTATCTGAGAAAAACACTCCACAGAAACCAGTGAATTTTATCAGTGGCTCCTGGCACACTCCACTCTATGCTTAGAGGTCCAGCTGTATAGATTCCAAGTCTCAGTGTTACAGGTTTTATGTAGTTTGGTTTTATAGGTGAAGACCAGAAATCATAAAGTTGGCACCTCCCAAGGAGTGAAGTTTTCATGTATACAGAAGAAAACCCCCTGCACAGAGGGGGCTCCCCAAACTGGATTAGGCATAAACAGCACTCAAACATTGTTTTCGGAGAGATCCTTTATTAAGAAGGGAAGAAAGTTAAAGTGGCTGCTTTCTGACTCAGGGAGAACAGAGCAGCAAATGATCTTGCAGGTGTGATTCTTTTTTATTTTTTTTGAGACAGGGTTTCTCTGTGTAGCTTTGCGCCTTTCCTGGATCTGGCTCTGTAGATGAGGCTGGCCTCAAACTCACGAAGATCCACCTGGCTCTGCCTCCTAGCCTCCTCCTCCTCTCTCTTTTAAGAAGAGAAAAAGGGTCAGGTGGTGGTGGCGCAAGGTGTTAAGGCCAGCACTCAGGAGGCAGAGCCAGGTGAATCTCTGTGAGTGAGAGAGAGAGAGAGAGAGAGAGAGAGAGAGAGAGAGAGAGAGAGAGAGAGAGAGAGAGAGAGAGAGAGGGGAGAGAGAGAGAGGGGAGAGAGAGAGAGGGGAGGGAGAGAGAGGGGGAGAGAGAGAGAGGGGAGAGAGGATAGTCAAAAATATATATTCCAAAAAAATAGTTTTTTTTTTATGAGATGGTGACATCAGAGTCTGTTAGAGGAAGGTTCCTTGTAGCTGCAGGAATTTGAGGTTGAGTGGAGAAGAGGATGCAGTGATGAACTAAAGAAACAGTTGTTAGCATCAGTGGGTTAGAGAGGAAAACACCTACGTTAACTTTGTATATTAAGCAATGCTCTGTTATGATTTAATAATGTTTGCAGTTCTCTTGTTCCAAGAACAGGTTCTAATTAAATAATTAAAATATGATGTTTTGGAAATTGTGCTATTCTAGGTTAAATATGTCTGTGTAAGTAAGCCTGGCTATTTGAACCTTAAAGCTTTAAGAAGTGTAACAGAAGGCTGAATAGGAAATGTTGACCTAAGCATACTGCAGAAGGTGTGATATTCAAAGTGAAGAGCCAGACCACCAAGCAGAAATTCAAAACAAGTTTCCATTGGCTAGGTGGTTCTTAAAAACCACAAAGGTCAGTCAGTGGAAATACAGAGTAGATATGTGGCAGGTGCTCTTTAGAGAGCATCTTACTCCACACTCCTCTGAGTAGGCTGAAGGTCAGGTGTTTGCCCTTTCACTTAGGCCTGCTTACTCAATCATAGCGAACTATAGTTGTAAGCCTTCTCAGGAGAATTTTGAGAGCCAGAAAGTGAATGCCTAGCAGCCTGGTACTTGTTCTGTAGACCAGGCTGGCTTTAAACTCACAAAGATCCACCTGCCTCTGCCTCCTGAGTGCTGGGAGGTTGCCTTTTTCTTATTGGGGGAGGATCTACCCAGTTATATTAGGATCAGACAGCCCCTTCTGTTGGTCAAGAGAAAGGATGCATAATGCATTTGATGGGCCAGATATAGGCTACAAAGGAGGGAAAGCCAATATGGAGATCCTTTATATTCTTGCCCAAGAAAACTGCCTGAGATGTCAATTGGGCTGTAAAAAAACCCATATGGCATAGATGAAAAGCAAGCAAACAAACACCCCCTTCCAGACAAAACAAAGTCATCATGGTAATGAAGACGCGACAGCAAGAAAAATAAAAAAATGGCCCATATCACAGAAAGTAAAGGAGGTGTACTTTTCAGTAATCAAGCACTAAGACACTCACATGAATGCCCACAAGAAAGAGTCAGCATCAAACAGCCATCAGTCCCAGAGATCACAAAGCCATGGCACTGCCATCCACCCAAATAGCACCTATCTGTATCAGTCTTTTTCTTTTGGGCCACCAACCAGCTCCCAAATCATGACACAGAGACTTACTAGTTTTGAATGCTCGGCCTAGCTTAGGCACTTTTCTGGCTAGCTCTTTTAACTTAAATTACCCTGTTTCTCTTTATCTACTCTTCGCCTTGGGTCTTATTACCTTTCTTCTCTATATCTTACTTTCACTGCTTCTCTATGTCTGTCTGTTTGGCGTCTGTCTGGTGTCTGCCTGGCTTCTTGCCCTAGGTGTGCCCCTCCCTCGTTCTCTCTTTCTTCTCTCTCTCTCTCTCTCTCTCTCTCTCTCTCTCTCTCTCTCTCTCTCTCTCTCTTTTCAAGACAGGGTTTCTCTGTGTAGTTTTGGTGCCTGTCCTGGCTTTCGCTCTGTAGACCGGGCTGGCCTCGAACTCACAGAGATCCACCTGGCTCTGCCTCCCGAGTGCTGGGATTAAAGGCGTGCGCCACCACTGCCCCGCATGCTCCTTTTTTCTTTTTCCCTCCCCCTGAACTCCAACCCTGGATCTCTAACATAAGCCACTGAGACAGGAAGAACTTGAGGAGGGAAGCAAAAGGAAAAGAAAACTGCTTGCATTCCTTTCCTCTAAAGTTTTCCCTCTAAGTGTCTACTGAGGTTGAATTTTTGTGACTGAAAAATGCAAGACATTCTATTTTCTACAAGCAAGCAGAAAAGTCATGAGATTTGCTGGAATTTGCACCAGAGGGTAGGGGGAAATCCTCACCCACTGAGATAATTCAAGAATACAGTTATGTTTTGACTAGTCTCCCAGCTCACACTGGCCTAATTGGAAGGTGGGGACCTTCCAGAATCTTTAAAGTGTCTTAACTCCACATTTATAAAACAAAAACCTTACACCAGGCAGTGGTGGCACACGCCTTTAATCCCAGCATTCAGGAGGCAGAGGCAGGCACATCTCTGAATTCTGAGGCCAGTCTGGGCTACAGAATGAGTTCCAGGACAGTCAGGGATACGCAGATAAACTCTGTCTTGAAAAAAAAAAGCAAACAAACAAAAACCCCAAAGCCGTACAATTCCTGTACTAGTTCTACTCACCACCAACTACAAAAGACTCCTGAAATAAACGAAATGCAGAGTACTCAATTTTTATGGAAGAAATAGACATTTGATCCCAGCATTGTAAAAACAAACAAACCTCTCCAAACAAAAATCAAATCTTACATTTTACGTGAAAAAGTCATAGTGGAAATCCATTAATCTTCAAAATTAATATATGCTGATAAAAAGAGAAAAAGATTGTGATGAAAAAGTTCAATCAAATGGCATGGAAAATGCAAGCACTTGGGAAGAACCAGCCTGCCTCCATCTTAGGCTTAAGAGCCATCTTATAGTAAAGACAAACTAAGTTCATTCTTGTTTGTGATTAAACCTCTATTTCTCAAGGACTGGGCTATGCCCCACCTGTAGCCCTAACAACAAATGGCTCTGTCCTGTCTGTTCCAGGAATGGCAATCATGTTTTTGTTTCAAAAAGTTAATAACCATCTTGCAATCCTACCTTTGTTTCAAAGGGATTGTTATGACTATCTTATTATGACTACCTGTTGTTATGCCTACCTTGCAACTGTGTCTTTGTTTCTGGAAGTTGTTAGGACTAACTTGTTATGCTTTTATTCTGCTCCTGTAACCCTGCCTTTTTTGCCCATCAAATCCCCCATTAGGACATCCCCTACCCTGAGCTATACAAGCCTTCTTCACACCCAATGCTGACCTTTAAAACCCCATCTTAGGGGGAGGCATCCCTTGTACATAAAATTAAAAAAGCTTGCTTTAATTAATCTGACCATGATGATTTGAGTTGGTGTCTCTCTTTTCCCATTTTTGGGATTAACACTTGTAATAAAAGGAATATCAAACCAGCCATTTTTATTTAGTAAATTTTATTTATTGTAAAAATATTATTATTATAATATATATTATATATTATTCTTGTGTGTGTGTGTGTGTGTGTGTGTGTGTGTGTGTGTGTGTGCACCATGGCAGGATGATCCTTTGGCAGTCTCTCCTTCCACTGTCTGTTCCTGGGATTGAACCTAAGTCAGCAGGCTTGTGCAGTAAGTACATTACTTGATGGGCAATCTCACTGGTCCAGTCATGGTTATTGAGATAAAAACAATTACTGAAATTCTCATGAAAGCTTATTTTTTATAACATTTATTTTATATGTGTATATATTCATTTTGTCTATATGTATTTGTGCACAATGCACATGTTTGGTGGCCAAAGAGGCTGTAAGCTACTATTCAGGTACTGGGAGCCCTACTCAGATCCTCTAGAAGAACAGTAAGTACTCTCAAGTGTTCAGTCATCTTTGCAACCCAAACTTACTTTTTATTTTTTCTTTCTTCTTCTTTTTTTTTTTTTTTTTTTTTTTCCCGAGACAGGGTTTCTCTGTGTAGCTTTGGTGCCTTTCCTGGAACTCACTTGGTAGACCAGGCTGGCCTCGAACTCACAGAGATCCGCCTGGCTCTTCCTCCCGAGTGCTGGGATTAAAGGCGTGCACCACCACCGCCGGGCTTATTTATTCATTATTTTTAAAGGAAAGATTTATTTTTATTTCATGTATACATGAATTTGTGTGCATCACGTGTGTGTGCAGCGGCCTGAGGAGGTGAGAAGACAGTGTTGGAGTCTGTGGAATTGGAGTTATAAATGATAAGCTCCCATGGGGGTGCTGGGAACAGGATCTAGGTTCTCTGCAAGAGCAGTCTAATGCTTTACTGCTGAGCCAGCTCTCCAGCTCTTCTTTCAAAGTTTTCATATTT